>NW_015546187.1:391134-406464 GCF_001515605.1 Sinocyclocheilus anshuiensis | reverse complement strand
TAAACAATGTAATGACATGACAAAATACTAAATTCACAAAACTGTTTTTTTCCTGGTAGTCAGGAGGATAAAACTGGAATACTGAGTTCATCTAGGCCTACGTGACGCGTGTAAACGCCAAATAGTAATTGATATTGGAATATTAGACTAATTAGCATATGTTGCATGTCAGAAGTCAGAAAAAGCTTTATTACCAATGTTTACACACACAAGGAATTTGACTTGACGACAGGAGCTTCCAGTGCAAAAGAAAGAAAGTACGGACAAACTGCAAACATAGCAAGCATTGTTCGTATTGAACCCTTTGATCCCAGAAGCTACCAGATTTATAGTAACAGCATCGCAGGGACTAACTGATAAAAAAATCAACGGAATATTTTTTAGAGGGAGTGTGTGTTTGTGTGTCATCGGTAGATGTCAGTATGATCTAATGGGGCGAGAGAGAGAGAGCGACAGAGCTGGAAGATATGCCAATGAAAAGTAAAATAAAAAATAAATGAAAAACAAAAATGCTGAAAAATGCCGAACAATGGCTTAATTCAGTTTGTCGGCATTTGGATGCATTTTTCTGGTTTATTAAGGCTTTTGTTCGTTCAAAACCTTTGAGAATTCAAAAATATTGTTATAATATTTAGCTTATTCATTTATCCTGGAGAACGAAAGAAATGGTTGCATGCTGTAGCCTAATTAAGGCTCAGAATAAATCCATACAATAGGTTTATACATAAAATAATAAATTGTTTTGTTCTAGGCCTAATCTACAATAAAGTGGAGACTTTCCACATTATTGTAACTATATCAAAACTATTAAATATATGTATTAGATTAAAAGAAATTATACATACAGAATACATGTATAAATTGTATAAATGAAACAATTTATTCATGTATGTATAAATGAATAAATTGTAGTAGCCTACTGTGATATGTAGAGATAAATTGTTAACATTGTCATTTTTATTAGGCTAAGATTGTTTATTTCATTTGATTTATTATTATATGTTATTATGAGTAGTAGCCTACATCTTGGACTGAACAGCTCAGACGAGTTCTGCCGGAGTTAAATGTGCTGTGACTGTCCCGCCTCCTCAAATCAGGTAAAGAAAACAAACCGTCGCTGACATGACACACATTTTGAATGAGGACTAGCAGGTAAGCAGCCCATTCCTCGACCATACATTGTGCGTTTGTTGTCATAACAGTCCGAACGCGTGGCACCTTATAGTCAGCTTTATAACCGGACATCAGGATGGTGAGCAGTCAGGTAAAGGCCACAGGGCGCGATAAGCCACCTAAACACACCGAACAGCGCGACCATTCGTGCAACGTGTCACCGCTGCCAGCAGAACCTCCTTCAAATGCAAAAGGACAGAATTCACCGGTACCGAGCCAGAAAACGTCAGGGGGCAATAAAGCCAAGAACCGCTGTCAAACAGGTGGGTACAAAATATCTCTAAAACACTGTCCAGGAGAAGATTAATCGCTCTGATAACCCTATGCTACTTGGGGGAAACAGTTAAACCTGCCTGAGCTGATGTGTGCTGGTTTTAGCTGGATTAATATGGTATTATCTGGTTTAGGATTATCTCTCTGCTGGGCCAAGCTAGTGTCTAGCTGGTTTGTCTGTACCATTTTGATAGTTTGCAATGTTTTTAATAGTTGTATACACATACACACACAAACTGTGTATATATATATATATATATATATATATATACACACACACACACACCTGTATATACAGCTAGCTATGCATTAAACGAAGCAGACTATACAGTTAGAATTTCACCTTATGCTATTTTCATTAAAGCAAGCCTAAATCTGGAGTCATTATGGAAGTTATAACCTGTATGAGTATAAATATGATCGATTCTAGTTTAAATAAATTTCTGACTGAAATTTGATTGGTGTTTGCATGCTGTTCGATCACGTTAAGGCTGGAATACACTATACGACGTTTAAAAACAGAACAGATCTCATACACTTAACAACTTTGGCCTCATACACTTAACAACTTTGTAGTAGTCCCAGAGAAAAAAACTGGCCATCATACTCTAATGGACTGAGGATCATACACTACCAGACTTTAAAGTTGTTCCAATCGCAACAAACTCGTGCCTTGTTGCGAGGAGGCACGTGACAAATGAAAACAATGTGTTCTAAAATGGGCTCAAAATATCAAACATGTTTAAAATCCTCTGACTGGATAGAATCATAATCTGAAGCTGAAAAATCAGAGTCTTTGACTATCATACACCGCATGATTTTCTATGAAATCTGTCGACTCAAATCTGCAGACTGGTCGTCAACTTCTCCAGACAGTAAATCGGCGAAAAATTGGGACAAAATCTTGTATTCCAACCATTGGAATACAATTAATATGTATTCCAATATTAAGATATATCCTGTTGCTGTATGACTTGGAAAACATTAAAAGGTTTATATTTGCATTGTGTTATATTGAAGGATGCAGTTTCTTAGTTAACCTGCTGCATCACTAATAGGCCTGTGTTCCTTTAGGTCCAAAAAAACACAAGTCTACTTCTGAAAAGAAGTACCTCGGAGTCCGAGTGAGAATGCCAGTACGGGACATGCTCAGAAATATACGGATAGCCAAGGGTATTGACCCTAAAGATCAGGTATGATTCTTTGTCTTATAGTCTTTTACGGTCATGCTGAGGCATGCTCTTCATGTTCTGATTCTGTCTTTTTATAGGGAAAACATTCAAAGGCTTCTAAAGGTAAAGTTGAGAAATATAAAATGTCAGCATAATCATTTTAACTTCATTGTGTTTCTAATTAGCACTGTCTTTGGTCCAAAGGGGATAAGAAACGAGTTACCACAGGTGGAAACCAGAGACGTTTTCTGGTGAGTGATGTCTTTTTCTGCCACTGTAGAACTTGCTTCTTGATTGGTAACTTCGTTGGTATTACAAAGACAGGTTGTGGCACATTTCTCATGTCTGTTACAGAAGAAACATCAAACAAAAAGCCTTGAGGAGCTTGCAATTATAGTAGAAGTGCTGGAGGAGGATCTCAAGACCTGTCAATCAAACAGATCACCAAACAAAAGCCCTTCAGCTTCATACTCTTCTGAGTTCTGGGTTGAAGATGCACCTCCACAAGGTTTCATGAACACATATGGCCAGGAGAATGAGATACCTTTGTCTCCAAGCTACTCGGTACCCTCCTCAACCTCCCCTGTCCATTCTGTGTCCAGCTCCTATCCATCCCCAACTTACAGCCAGGGTGCCGATGTCTTCTTGGGGAATCAGGAAGACTATAGCAGTTATGAGTCAGATAAGTACAGGTATGATGATCTATATGGAATGAGCTGCTCTCCTGCCAACTCATGTGAATACCAGGTGCCCTCTCCACAAGAGTCATTCAACGCCAGTCCCAATCCAGGAGTCTTGGAGGTTTCTTCTCAAAAGATGAACTATCCACCATGGCCACATTCTCAGCAGGAGGAGTGGAGCGGTACGACCTTTTTCTGGATTCAACTGGAAAGAGAGGAGAATCTGCTGAAAGAGATATCGGACCAAGAGCTTCTTGCTGTAGACGAAAACGGAAGGATGTAAGATCATTTTTCTTTACTTCAAGAACTCACTGAAGCCATTGCAGATGGTTTCTTCATGCAGATCCTAATGACTAATCTTTCAAAGGCGGCTGTAATTTATAAAAATGAAGAAAATGCACACAGTTTCTGAAAATAATCTTCAAGTACCAAGAATTGCAAGGGTACTTTTTGCAGTGCCACCTTTATCATTTGAAACTTTTTATGAAATACAGAAAGAACGAAAGTGGGTCTCCCATCGTTGTTGTCACGCTCAATAAGCAGCTGCATTAGTTTTCCGCTTCCAACTTTATGACAAACCCCATTATTAAGTTCTCAAGCAGAGCAGAATAAAAGAGATTAATGGGAACCCAGCTGAAATCGGAAGCATTTCCAATCCAACAAAGATGGCGCAGAGGGTCTTCAAACAAACCTTCTTGCATGAAATGACTTGAACAATGGCTATTGGTAATGGCCGCATGCACAGACCTGACAAACATCCTGAAAGACTACACCAGTTGAATTGACGGTGTTTTCAAACACAATAAAAGACGATGCAGGGTTTTCCTTTCAGTGGAATAGACCTGTAGTACTCCACCCATCGAACGCAGCTGTTTACAATTAGCGATACCATGACATTGCAAAGCGAACAGATCATGCAATGGAAAGTGACCGCTTTCATTCTCTCTCCACAGTCTTTTACACAGAGTTGTTGAGGAGGGAAAGAGATCCCTTGTGTACGTTATTGCCAGAAGGATGGCAGCTCTGAAGAAACTGGATATCAAAGATTCAGAGGGAAAGGTGACAAACAATCATACATGCATATTCAGTCACTCGACAAACACACATAAATGTTGCATGGGCCTGTTTTTCTTCCCAGACTCCCCTTCATCTTGCTGCACAGAAGAATCAACACTTCATGGTGGCTGATTTGGTGTCACTTGGTGCAAATATCAATGTGAAGGACCGATATGGGAAAACATGTCTTCATCTCAGTGCAGAGAATGGATATATTCGAGTCTTGGAGGTAAAATCTTTATGTGGTGCTGGAGTATTAACATACAGAGCCTACTTCTACACATTCACTCATATTTTAAATATCTTTTTTTGTCAGGTCCTGAAAGGTTTGATGAGAAATGGCGTATATATTAATTTGGAGGAAAGAGATGCAAACGGTACAAAATGGTTATTGCTATGTTGCTTTCTGTAAAAATCAGCTGAATTGTTTTTATATTGTTCTAGTTGGCATTTTCCAAATCTTTTGAGTTTTGGCTGCAGTAAGGCAGTGGCTGCATTCCTGCTGCCTATACCTGAGAAGAATCCAGCAGTACTAGTCACAAACTTGTTGTTTTATTATCCTGTTGTGAAAGAGGTGACTCGTTTGAACATGCTTTGTAATTAGAATTTGCATTACAAAGGAGAGACTTAGAAGTGATGTGGTTTAATGATTAAAGATTCGAGCTAGTAGTTGAACGTTTGTTGGCAGAGTATACATTTTGTGCCAATTAATTAAGAATATGTACCAGTTAATATTTTGGTAACACTTTAAAAGGTTCCATTAGTTAACATTAGTTAATGCATTAAGTAACAATAAGCAATACATTTCTTAAAGTATTTATTCATCTTAGTTAATACAAATACAACTGCTCATTGTTAGTTCATGTTAGCTCAGGTCCATTAAATTATATTTACAGATACAATTTAATTGTGTATTAGTAAATGTTAATTAACACTATGATTAATAAATGCTTTAGAAGTATTTTTCATTATTAGTGTATTTATCTAATGTTAACAAATGGAGACTTATAATGCTACCAATGTGTTTTAACCACCAGAAAACAATTAGCATTTTCTAGTATATTCTTGTGTGTGTGTGTGTGTGTGTGTGTGTGTGTGTATATATATATATATATATATATATATATATACACACACAAATACATACATACACACACACACAAGTATATACTAGAGTATGCGAATTGTTTCCTGGTTGTTAAGACATATTGACTGACTTGTATAAAACAGCAACTGCACCTTGCAATTTAAATTATGCAGTAAGTTGTAGTTCTTGGTAAAGTTAGTGGTCAAACTGTGCTAATTTTAGACCCTGCCTTAATCCATGTGCTTTCACATTCAGCTTGTTTTTGATCAAAGCAATGGCTAATTAGAAGTGTATTTCTACCATGTGTAAAGAACATGGATTCATGGTATTTTCTTTGCAGGGCTCAGTGCTCTGCAGTGTGCGGCAGTATCTCTTAACCACACGGTGCATGAGCTGGAGATGTGCGAGTCTGCAGGACGGGTCAGACTGCACACCCTTCGCAAGGAGCAGATGATGGAAACGCTAGAGTGCCTCCTTCAAATGGAGTGCTATTTACACGTGAGAATGAGAGACAACCATGCTGCTGGCCAACATGATTCACTAGAGTAGGAGTTTCGTCTCAGGGTCGCTTCAGTGTGATGAAAAGAGGTGTTGATTAGAACCTGTGTGAACAAGCAGCCTTCTTTCAGTCAAATGATATCAAGGTGTGAGGCGTGTTTAATCTTGAAGTTCTGCAGAGAATCATGTTTGAAATGGTGTTAAACAGATAGTTTTAACCTGTTACATAACACATTTTGTTCACGGCAGCAATTCTAAATGTGTGATTATTGAATTGTTTTTTTGTTTTCAGGCCAGAAACAACGTGATTTAGGAGTGGTTTGGCTGCTTCTAGCAAGAGTTGTTTTCTCTGTCAAGCCAGGCAGTGCTGTTAACTGACGGTAAATGTTTTTGAGTGAATACAAGCTTTTACCTGCCATTGAAGACAAAATGTACATATATTTATGAAAAGGAGGATGAGGATAGTCTTCAAGTCATGGTAAAGCTATGTATTATGCAACCGTAGATTTTGTTCAGTGTTCAGGTGAAAAGTGAGGAGCAAAAACACAATGGTTGCCCATTAGCTGGTTTCTGTGAAACTTCCACTGTTAGTTACATTTGAGTAGCAAAATGTTTAAAAGGGAATAAAAATGTGGTAAGACCTACGAGTCTGTCAAATGCCACCGTTCCTATTTGCTCCAAGAGCAAATAGTTTTGATATTGAGGAGACTGTAATGCTTATGTATATTGGCGTACAAAGGTCTTTTTGCTTTCGCACAGCAATATACTTGTATGTTTCCTAATAGCACTTACAGCAAAATATATACATATTGCTGGTGTTATTTTCCCTTTTGCAAAGTTACAAGTGAATTCTTATTCTCAAATTAAAACATTTGGGGTCAGTAAGATTTATATTTTTATTTTTAAAATAAATTAATAGATCAATTCAGCAAGGATGCATTAAATTGATAAAAAAGTGACAGTAAAGACAATTGGGATGTAAAAAAGATATATTTCTGTCAAATAAAAGCTGTTCTTTTGAACTTTATATTCATTAAAGAATCCCGAAAACTAAAAATATTAAGCAGCAAAAACTGTTATTAACATTGATAATAATAATAATAATAATAAGATTTTTTTATTAGAATTATTTCAGAAGGTTTATGTGACACTGAAGATTGCTGAAAAAAGCTGTAAATTCTGCTAATTTACTTTTTTTTTAAATAGAAAAAAAGTAGAAAATGGTAATTTTAAATTGTAATAGTGTTTCACAGTATTACTGTTTTTTAAATTAGTTTTTTTATTTTAATTAAATAAATTAAATAACAGCAGTCATTGTGAGCATAAGAGGCTTCTTTCAAAAACAAATAAATTCTAACTGACTCCAAATGTGTATATCGATACCTTATTTACTAGAGTGATATGAAAACCAATAAGCATTTATTCTATGATGATTTGATTTAGAAAGTATACTGTATGCTAGTGTATGAGGTGAGATGCTTAAAATATTCTTAATAACATTTGTGCTTATGTAAGAAAAAAATGCTTAATGCTGGCTGTAATTTGTAATAATAAGGATCCACTTATACAAATAATACAGAGCCATGAGTGTGACCCTGATTAAAGCTCTTTTTAATGGTGTCTTCCTCTCAGACACAATGAAACCTATTCGTTCTGTGTATCAGGGACTATAAGGTGTTTCCAACAACATGGTATTTAGCATATTTTTGTAATAGGTAACAGTAATATTCTTTAATATATCTTAGAATTCATATTTTGTGATTGTTCTCATTTCTGTTTTACATTATTAAACCAACGGGCATGTAACACTGTTAATGTTACATGGGGACAGCGAGGGTGAAACATATATCTTGTATACTAAATATAATAGGGGTGCTGTATGTATATGATATATCTAGGGCTTCATTTATGTTTTATTGTAAGACATCTTACGTAGTATGTTTAATTTTTTTTCCAAATATGTTTTAACATAAATATGGTTTTAAAAACAAAATAGACATATAGCATGTTAGGGGAGTGGGTATGAATTAAGACATTCGATTGTTTGTTTATTTGTGGTCGTCTATCTAAGCTTATTTTAATTATAAATACTCATATCAGGTAATACTCATATTGTTTAATAGTTAGGGTCAATGGGTGTATGTGAGTTTGTATTGAACATCCTCATGATAATTAAATACGTTTTATTTTCCTTTGTTTTTAATTAATATGGGTATTAAGTTACTGGACAGAAATGAGAATGTTATTTTTTCTTGCCAATTCATAATGTGTGAAAGTAAACCGTGTGTAGAATATTGCAGATTAAGTATTTGGTCATAAAATGTCAATGATTTGTGAAAGCATAACAAGGTGTTCAAACTCTGGCCACGTCTGTGATTATCTATGCGTATACAGAAGAGATTTTTGTATTATCGGGAGTTATTGTTGCATTACTCTGGGAAGAGGAATTCTCATAAACTTAAATTATGAGTTTTTGGACTCCCATCAGTCATACCTTGCGCAGGTCTGTGCCAGAGGCGTTATGGGGCAGGTTTGTACAGATGAGATACCAGTGTAATTATCTGCTTGCTCTGTTGTTTTCATCTTGACCTTGTTCGAGAGAGAGGGAGAGAGAGTCTTTCTATGGTTCTAGACACAGTTTCTGTTACATATATACATGCTGTCGGGAAAATAATAAAGCTGTTACATTCTACTATTGCTGTTTGTGTTGTATGTACTCTGTGCATGCAAGTATGTAATAGTAATTTCTATCTTAACATTTCAAAAATGAAAAAAATATTTTATATGCTCACTTTTCATGTCATACTAAACATGGAACGTGGAACTTAAAGATATATTTCACAGAATGCCCATCTGCTTTTTGTAGAATCACAATAAAAAGCGGCTGTAGGGCTACCAGAATGACAAAACAATAGCCATAGCAGTTATTCATATGACTTGAGTGCTGTCTCAAGTCTTCAGAAGTCGTACAATAGCTTTAAGGCTGGTATTAAAACATTACGCACTGAAAATCTTGACATCCGCCCTCGCTCTACTTAGCAAGTTCCTGAGAGTTCATGAGAGATGGCTGATCCGGCTTCTCAAGTGACTCACTGACTCATTGATCCAGACAGCTGGAGGGGAAGAGTTTCAGAGATTGATGACTTTTTCTCTGTTCCTCATACAAAGCTGTTGCCAGTGTTGGGGAGTAACTAGTTACATGTAACGGCGTTACGTAATTTAATTACAAAATAAATGTAACTGTAATCAGTTACAGTTACTGTTACGTCCTTCGACGTGAGTTATTATTTTTATTTATTTGCATTATGTATTGTATATGTTGTATTGTGTGCTACGGATTGTGCGCATCTCTCTCTCTCTCTCTCTCTCTCTCTCTCTCTCTCTCTCTCCCCCCTTCTGGCAGCGCTTGATTGGGACCAGCTGCAGGAGATTGCGTGGTGAGCCGGAGCGTTTAAATGCTGGGAAGCAGAGCAGCGAGGGAGAGCTTCTGTAGTGTTCGCGTCGTGAAGCTCCGCCGCGGGTGTCGTGCCGTGCCGTTCCGTCCTCTGTCTCCTGCTCCAGACAACCAGGCAGATATGAGAGATAAGTCGGCAGTGTGGATAGAATGGCAGAGTTTGAAAGCCTCCCACAAGAGGTTTGAGCATCTTTGCCAGTTAAACCATCTACCTCCGGCATATAACCAGCAGGCAGATCAACAACATTCATTGCAGACACACGGTTAGCTACAGGGTTAACATCAGATCCATTTCGGTCAACAATTGGGCTTCTCTAAACCCTTAGTTAGTTTCTCTTTGGTTTGTTATTTTGGCCTGGATCCCCTTCCGAAGAGATGTGCTTCCAAACGTCAACTTAAAGATGTAATAGACTTTCGCTTGTGAATAAACCGCTATTGTGGTCATTGTGAGCTGGAACAGGAGAGGAGCTAAATTATTTATTTAACATTATTCTTGTCATCGGCCTTACCAACCCTAGACTGGCCGGGTCGTGACAATTGGGGGCTCGTCCATCCGTTCGTTTATCCTATTCGTGACTTAACCATTTTTGCTTGGCTGTTTTTGAACTTTCGGTAGGGGAAGAAATTTATATGGTTTAATATGGAATTCGATTTAATTCAATTTACTCTCTCGCCCACTTTAGAAGAATTTTGATAGCGGAATTTTATAATTTAATTGTTCCTAAAGAGCAAAAGGCGGACTCACACTTTTCACCACACACAAATTTTCGATCAGTGCTAAGGAGATCGGTAAGGTGCGCAACCACTGTGGCGAAGTTCTTACAGAACCCCCTGTAATAACCGGTCATTCCTAAAAAATGTCGTAATTCGCATTTATTAGTAGGTGATGGGAACTCAGCAATAGCTTCAACTTTTGCACTTACAGGCTTTACCTGGCCCTGCCCAACTAGTTTAGCGAGGTAAGTAACTACAGCCTTCGCGAATTCACACTTACTGAGGTTAAGTGTCAACGATGCCTCAGCTAAGCGTTTCAAGACAGAATTCAGGATGCATAAGTGGTCGTCCCACGACATGGAGTAAACCACTACGTCATCGAGATAGACTTCAATGTGGCAGGTGCGTTTCGCATTCCATAGGCCATCACCGTATATTGCATGAACGCGTCAGGCGTGACAAAAGCGGAGATCTCGAAAGCACGTGGTGTTAACGGCACCTGCCAATAACCTTTGAGAAGGTCAAGCTTGGTTACATAACGTGCAGAGCCCACTCGGTCGGCACAGTCTTCGTTGCAGACACACGGTTAGCTACAGGGTTAACATCAGATCCATTTCGGTCAACAAACGCTTTCAGCATATGTGGCAGACCCTGCTTGTACGTCGTCGATCGGGAGTGAGAACAGTGTAATTCGTATCACTCAGTTTCTTTTCTATTTTATATGGGCCAGTAAATCGAGCATGCATGGGAGAACTGCGTACAGGCAACAACACGAGTACGGAATCTCCAGGTTGAAAACTACGAGCAACACTCTTCCTGTCATACCTGGTTTTCATCTTGGCTTGAGTGTCGGAAAGATGCTGCTTAGCGACATCCCAAGCTTTATGGAGATGCTCACGGAACGTACTCACATACTCCAGGATTGGCACGCGGGGAGAATCTTTAGAAAGGAACTGTTCATGGATTAACTTCAAAGGTCCCCGAACTGTATGTCCGAACACAAGTTCGGCAGGGCTGAACCCTAAGGACTCTTACACAGTGCTTCTTACAGCCAGCATTAAAAGGGGCAATCCATCCACCCAGTCTTTACCGGTTTCGACACAATACGTGCGCAGCATTGACTTGAGCGTCTGATGGAAGCGCTCGAGCGCACCTTGCGACTCTGGATGATATGCGCTTGACATTTCATGGTGTACTTGCAGTTCTTTCACCAACTGTTCGAACATGTTCGAGGTAAAATTCGTTCCCCGATCTGTTTGAATTACGTTTGGTAACCCGAACATAGAGCAGAACTTAACCAACTCTTTAATCACTGCTTTTGTGGTGATAGAATGCAGAGGCAAGGCTTCCGGGTAGCGCGTAGCTGTACACATTATTGTGAGGATATATTGGTGACCGGACTTAGCTTTAGGCAAGGGGCCTACGCAATCAAGGATGAGTCTTTCGAAAGGCTCTCCTATAACAGGAATAGGTTGAAGCGGAGCTTGAGGGATCACCTGATTAGGCTTACCCACAAGTTGGCAGACGTGACAAGACCGAACAAATGCAGACACTGAAGACTTCATACTCGGCCAAAAGAAATGCCTAGCGATACGATCATGTGTTTTTGTAACCCCAAGGTGTCCCGAGTCATTGTGAGCTGGAACAGGAGAGGAGCTAAATTATTTCTTTAACATTATTCTTGTCATTGGCCTTACCAACCCTAGACTGGCCGGGTCGTGACAGTTACTAAGAAAAAATGTGTAATTAAATTAATTTCTTATGATTTTAAATCTGCATTGAACTTCAGATCAATCTCAAAGTAAAAGACGATACTAAAGTCTGATTTTGTGGTGGATGTGTTCGAATTTCATAATTTTAATTCAAGTGATGAAGGATTTTGAAAGTCTGACCGTGTTGAGCACTACTGTAAGGTTAACCCTGCATGGTGTAAATGTTTGAAAATGATTAACAGTTGCAAATAAACATTCATTAGAAATTTATAAAAGTAATCAAAAAGTAATCAAAAGTAATCAGTTACATTACTTTAATAAAGTAATTGAAAAAGTTACACTACTATTACATTTTAAATAGGGTAACTTGTAATCTGTAACCTATTACATTTCCAAACTAACCTTCCCAACACAGGCTGTTGCGTGACTTGAATTGAAATATATAGACCAGTGTTTGTCAACTCCAGTCCCATTGGATCCACTGCTCTGCACATTTTGTATGTTTACCTTATTTAACTCCCCTGATTCATTAACTTGTTAGGAAAGAGATCCACAAACTGAACTGTGTCAAATAAGAGAGATGTACAAAATGTGCAGAGCAGTGGATCCCCAGTACTGGAGTTGAGAACCACTGATATAGACCACTTTAATGATGCATGTATGTTAATTATGCTTTTGTGTCCCTTTTGATGCTTAAAAGCAGTGGTATTTTAGTATTGTTTATATACTGTTGTAGCATCTGTCTATCTATCTATCTATCTATCGTCTATCTGGTTTTGATTTTAGTTTTAGTAATTTGGTTAATGTACTTCTGATATTTTATTAGTTTTATTAGTACTTCAGCTTTAACTAATTTAAGTTCAAATTTCTAATGTTACTGTCTTTAATGTTTATATCATTATCTTTTATTATCTTTTATCGTTTCGTTACTTCAAAGTTAATGCATTAACTAACATCAACAATTTGTTATGGTATTCATTAATCTTGTTAATGCTATAAGAAAAAATACGACTGTTCATTATTAGTTCATGTTTACTCAGGTCCATTAATATTAACAGATACATCTTCTGATTTTAATAATGTATTAATAAATACTGACATCAACTGGAATGGCTGGAAAAGAGCAACCAGCACTTTCTTCAAAATTTCTCCTTTTGCGTTCCACAGTAGAAATAAAATTATACAGATTTGTAAAGACATGAGGGAGAGTAAACAACAACAGAATTTTCATTTTTGAAGCTCAGTTTTAAAAATGAAGTTTTGTAGTGATGCCATAGAACCATTTTGTGTTTGTGTGAACATTTTAATAATCTAGATAATCTTTTTTTCTGTTACCGTTTCCATTTTACCTTTTGTGCAATGGAAAGGTTCCATGGATGTCAAAAATTCTTCATGGAACCATAGATGCCAGTAAAGAATTTGTTATTTTTAAGAGGGAAAACTATCCATTGACAAATTCCACCGGCAATAGATAAGAATCACTTTTACTTTAGGCAATAACAGCCTTCTATTGAAAGATGTGTGGGGTATGTCTAAACACGCATGTATTTTACCAACCCTGCGAACACACACACTTTGAAGGGATGCCAGCACGGTCAGACTGTGTTTCTTATATTCCTTCGAGCATGATCAGCTGGAAGGTAAACAGAGTGCTGAGTGAAATGCCCTTTGCCCCGAGGGTCACAAGTTAACGCCTCTAAGCTTCTCACGCACATCCTTCTCCGCTTTGCATTCCCCAGCTCTCTTTCTTCAGAAGTCACATCACACACTGCCTATTAAAAGGCTGCAAGGAATTCCGGTACTGGAAATAAAGACAGCAGGTGCGATCCACCAAAAGGCTTGCACTTGCATCAAAAGATTCCAGAAAGAAAATATTGATTTTAATCACACCATTGCTTGTGAATGGTGTGCTTGAAATTAAACATGAAGAATGGGGCTAGGATTTGAAATATTAAAAAATAATCCATCGTGTTCTTCTTACTCTGAAAATATTTAACACACACTCATGCATTTTGGAGGAAAGACATATTATTCAAAGATAATGTGAATATATTCTTCCACTAGTATGTTACGGCTTGTACAATACTTTTTTTTCATCTTCAGAGTTAAAAAGCAATAGCCAGTTAAATATCTAACAAAAATAAGGATGTTTGCAATTATATACTGCTTGATTTCTCTCTTTTTTTGTATGATTATGTATCAAACAGACTCTATGGATTAACAATAAAATTGCTTTAAATAAGTAGGAGAGGACGGTATCACTATCAAGACACCCCAATTAAGAACTAATAAATAATATATTTAAATATGAGCTCTTCATGTACAGTATGACGTTGCACCATTCAGTTTAGGTGGAATAACTGAAAGAAAGAAAAAATTTAACGGGGCCATCTTGTGATCCCCGGGGCCAGTAAACGTGTCCCAGCTATTATCACATTTTCTAAACACATATTAATATTTTTAAAGTAATTAATGCAAAATGTTGTTTTAAAAATATTATTTTTCATTATTTCATAATATTATTCATTATTTAATTATGCATTTTATCAGTTTAGTTCACTCAAATTTGAGAAACGGAAAAATCACTGAATCAGAGTTTAAACAAGAATGGAATTTCGCCATATTAAAAATGACTACATTTAAATGGAATTCTGCTGAATTGAAGACTTCTCGTTTGGAGACTTAGTTAGCTGATTTCTGATTAGCTTTTTCAAGTCACGAATTATCACGTGGAAAAAAGACAGGAATGTGTTATTTGCATGCGTGATATTTAAACACTGCATTAATCTACACTAAAAAAAGTATAGAAAAAAAAAACAGGGTAGAATTAATTTACACTTACAAACTGATGGTAAATAGTAATATATAGTAATAGTAATAATTCGAAATATCATTTTTACAGTGTATTAGTATAAGACCAGATCATATATTAGGACCGATTTTTGTAGAAATATATTGTAAATTAGAGGTTCACACATTTTACCTGCAACTGTATGTTTTTCTATCAACAGTTAATTTGAATGCAGTATGTAGGCTGTGAGCGCTGTGATGTAAACTGAAATAAAGCGGCTGGGGTTCTCTCGCCAAAAATAACAGCACGAGCGCTGCCTGCCGTCTCATTTATTCCTTTGATGCCATCGTGAGGCCACATCACACATTACAGCCAGCCACATGTCTAACGTGCTAGAAGTTTGATGGGGAAATCATAATTATAATGGGTTATATAGAACCAGTAGCTTGTTAAAAGAATAGCAGTTCGACAGCAGTTTGCCGTCAATTTTCGGCTCAAAGACGAAAAGTCTTGTAAGCATGTTAGCCTGAGTATTGAAAATGTAAATAATAATTAAAAATTAAAATTATACTCTAATAATAAATATACTTTAATAATGAAATAACACTAATGAAGGAGAAGAGATCGACTGGTGAATTTATCAGGTCACATACATTACAAAAAAATGATCACCCTTTCTTACAAAAGCTTTATCAAATGGAAAGAATTTTGATAAATTCA
>NW_015546187.1:378704-390038 GCF_001515605.1 Sinocyclocheilus anshuiensis | reverse complement strand
GTGGCGTTTATTTTGATAAACTGTTCTTTTTTTTTCTGGACAATTATCATCATGTGTGTGTGTTTAAGCAAGCGCAATAATTATTCATCACAACATTCGTAAAATATTTAAGAATCATTTATTGACATTTTAATCAACCAAAAATAAGAATTACTGCACAATATAATTTGTATTTATTAATCAAGTGTTGGTAGATTCTGAAACACATTAGAACCTGCAGAAATAAATGCATTCAGATTTGCTACTCTTGTCTGTTTTTAGAGGCACAGTATAATACTGTAGTAATGTGCACCTGTTCAAATAAGTTGAAATCATTCAAATTCTTCAGAATTGTAAGTCCTGTAGCAAATGACAGTGATTGTTTTCCGCAAACCTGCATAAAAACAATCTTTGTCTCATACTGATTACATACATTAATTCTACATTAAAAAGAAAAAAAACAAAGCACATATTTTTAAAGCACTATGTTAATGAGAATAAAACAATTGGGCAAAATAAAAATTCTACATATTGTCATAATGCACAAAAGCATTCATTTCATATTTCGGGTCATGCAATAAATTGTAACCCATCATGCTTTTCAATGTATTAGACATGCATTCCATACCTGAGCATTAATATGCTATAAACCTTCATGTATAATATATTTTAAAGCAATTTAATTATAACCGCAAAAGCTGTTTCTCCTGTATTCTAAATATAATTACAGGAGATATTTGACAAATAAAGGAGAAATAGAAGAAAATACATGAAAATATAAAGCATAAAAGACAGACAACAAAAAAGGTAGTGACATTATACATTGCAGTGCTTTGCATTATTACAATAGTAAGTCGCTACATTATTACAAATTCTCATTATGTTGTGCTGATTTTTCGTGATAAATAAAGAACGGAGCAAGCCTGTACAGAATATCTTTCAATAAATTTAGCACAGATTGTGTTCACTAAAATAAGAAAGAAATTCAGTCAAACCTTGAGATGGGCAGCTTTTCATTAAATATATCACTGTAAATTGAAATACCAAGCTAGGTCATTAGAATGTATTCAAGGCTATCATCACAGTGCTTCAGATATTATGCTCTCAGTTTCATGAAACCATGCGGCTTTTGCTTTGGAAAAACACAACCATTTTAATACATGAGCTCTTGTTTTTTGTTTTTGTTTTTTTACTAACTATTTAGAGCATAAAAAACATGCTGTCAGAGCCTGGTATAAGTGAAATGCTGGTAAAAGACAGTTTAGGCACTGGAATCCTCTTTTAAGCGCTGACTGCGAGCCTTGTAGACTTCAATCAGGAGATCTTTCACATACTGAATCTCTCTCTCTACAGATTCTGCTTTGTCCCGAAGTTCTCTGTTCCGCCCTTCCAAACCATGAAGCTCCTCCTCCAAACAGTCCTGCTCCACCCTCTTACGCTGACGGTACCTATTGTTTTTTGGCAACATTTGTGGAATGAAATAACATGGTTCAGCTTTTCTGCTCATTTGAAGCAAACATGCTTGCTTTTTATTAACTCATGCAATATTCTAGCACTTTCATTTGACTGAGTCACCAAAAACAAAGTGGGTACAGTACCTGTGGGCAGCAGACTTGTTCTGATCCCTCTTCTTCTGCTTGCGTTCACCATGGTTTCTCTCCAAGGAACCTACTTTAACATCTGGCTTAAACACACACTGACTTTCCTGTGACCTTTGTAGTGGTTTCTGGATGGGCAACTCCAAAGAGGACCCAACACTGTCTCCGGACAGACATTCAAAGCTTTGATCCCCAAGGCATTCGTGGTGCAAGTAGTTATTATTCTGGATATCAACAGCCCCAGTTCTGATTGGCTGATCGATTTCATTCATGAAGCCGTGATATGGCTCTAAATTGGCAGTAATCTGATGAAAGTAGCACTCGGCTACTTCAGATTGTTTATACGGCGGACAGCTCTCGCTCTCGGCGCACTGCAAAATGGGCATGGCAATCCCGTCGTGGCCGAGCATCTTCAGCCCGTGGCTCTGGCCCTCCCGCCTGTGGTGGGGCTCCAGGGACCCGCCGAGATCGTAACTTCTCATCATCTCGGCTCGGTATAACACGTCTTCCGTTAAGCAACTTTTTTCTTCTTCCTTCAACAGTATGGCACATTCTCGAACCTTCTTTGCACTCGCGTGGCTCTTTCCGAAGGATTTGTCGACAGAGCACTGGTCAAAAGCCGGCTCTGCGTAACCTGAATGAGTCCCTTTGAAAGTCCACGTTTCCTTCTCGAACACCTCGACATCCTTACATCCGTTTGTTGATATTCTTTGGCTGTTGCAGTGTGTCCGAATATAGCTGTAGGGGCCGGGTCGAGACATTTTCGGTCGGCTCATGGAGCCCCCACAGAAGCCTCTCAGGTCGAGATCTCCAGTTGCTAGGGAAACCAGCCTGGGATTAGTTTCAGATTGGTTTACATTGTACGAAGCGCAGGGTAACTGATAGTATGACTGCGTAGCCATAGCTTGCAAGCTTTTGTCACATTTTTGCCATTTCTCCAATTTCATAGGTGCCGATTCATAGAGGTAATAATCCTCCAGTTGAGCCAGTTCTTCTTTAAGAAGAGTGGTCATAACCTCCAAGTCGGAGGGCATTTGGACATCATGCTCCAGAGGTGAAGGTGGGATAGAGGAACCAGGAGAGGATTCCGTGGAAGTTGAGTTTGGGTAAGCGTCAAAAGTTTTTGGCATCCAATCTGTAGAGAAAAACAATCCGATTAATTCAATAAAAGCATTTTATGAACACACAGATGAAATATTTTCAACATGCATGGTTGCGCAAATGGTCTATGAATAGCTATATATTTTTCTGTTAAACTATGCAAGTAGCAATAGCAAAAAAAAGATGAAACTATGTTGATCACCAAAATATTTGCTTTACTTACTGTACGCCATTAACACATACGCTGCAGTGCGGTTCCCACCAACAATCGGACAAAATAAAAGTGTCGTACTGCTTACCAATTTAGTCCTATGTCTGTGCAGACTCCTCCCTCCACCTATGATTGGCCTTCGTTAGCCAGTAGGAAAGAGGGAGCTCTTAAGCCGGCTGTGCAAATGAGGGGAGTCTTCCTGGGAATAATCTATGCCGCCGCAATTTGCTGTATTCCGGTTGAAATGGTGAATTGCGTACAATGCATGAGAATCGAAGAAATGCCACATACAGGAAAGAGATGCGAAAAACTGAAACCTATATGAAAATGTAAAAAACAGTAAAATAAAAATAAAATAAAATGCAATTGTTAATTCCACTTTCCAGGTGTCAAAAATTTAAATAAAAACACAAGCTCAAACATTTCATTTTATGGAATTTCACTTTTTTTCCTACTAAAAACACAGGGTCATGAAAATGATTAATTATATAAATTAATTATTTTAACCTTAACTGACTAAATTAATAGGATGGAGTGCAATATTTTGCAATAATTTCAATAAAAAATAAATCTAAACATTTAAATCTGAATTTGACCTTTTGCTAGAGCTCATTTGTTATTCTGTAATATGATACCTCTAGTCAAGTTCAGTGCCAAATGTGAAACAAAGGTTAGAATAAAGTCTTAAAATAACTACAAAAATATTTTTTACAGTTCAAAATAAAATAAAAAAACTTTGTACTGTAGTTTATACTGTTTATATTGTAATTGTAATTTAAAACTACAAAACGATATTGTGTTTTATAAACCCACTCAAAGGCATAAAAAATGCCTAAAAATAGAGCATTACACTATATTATACAAAATTAAGCTTGTTAACAGTACAGAAAATACGTAGAAACTCAGTTAAGCACTTTAAGTGCACTTTCATAACAAAACGTCATGATTAAACCCCATCTCTATATATTTCTGCAGGTTATTCTTGTATTTCAGGAACTCTGAAAACTAGTTAAACTGAGATATACACTGTCACAGGAAGTTACAGCTTATATAAAAGTCTGAATGGAAGTTGACACTTACTCCATCGTGCTGAGGTGATCCGGTCTGAAGAGCTTCTGTGAGCGCAGTAAACCGCAGTGGAAGAGCTCACGTTTTCAATTTAGTAGAACATTGTCTCACTCTTCTTCATTTGATGTCGAGACTGATCGGTTACACGATAAATCGTTTAAAAGTTTTGGAGAACAGAGGAGTATCACGTCAAACCAAACAGTAACCGCATCACATGAGCTCGTATCCATCCGCCGCCGCGCCCCTCAGCGCAGAGTCCAAACTAACGGGGCAAATTTAATCCGAACTTCAACATCGAGTCCATATATCAGTCGGCAAAACACTGTGATGTTCCGCTTGATCTCGATTAAAGTTAACAGCATTCGCGTTTTAGAAATGCATTTCCTTTTGAAATGTAGAGGATAAGTAAATTCTGATGATTATTAAAGTGGGTCCAGATTGCCAAAACCAGACTGGGTGTATATCGAAGCACAAATCTAAGCACAGAGACCCTTGTAAAGCACTATTTAACCACATGCGACGAGGAAGGACACTATATTACACTATGGAGATGTAACTCTTGTTGCAGCCCTGTTGCATCAGACCTGCTGGAATGTTGCCCGAGTTGAAACTTTGTTGCCACATTTGTCCTGATCCGTTTATGCTTTGGACATGTATAATGAGGTTTCATCTTTAAGACCATTGTTTGAAAAAGAAAAAAAAAGTCAAGACTTTTGCTGTAAAAGCACTCGTTAGCTTGTTTTGATTCGCACCACACTTCCACCTCTGTATAAAGGAGACCGGGGCTAGTTGTCACACTGAGAAGTTGTCACAAAGGTTGTATCTCAGAAACAACAGGGTTTCGAGTCAAAAGTCAAATTACAGACACATGTATGTGTTTCTCTAGCTGTGGGTTTTATGTTGGTTTCAAACATCTAGTTCAAATATGTCTTACATTTTGTGTGTGGGGGTGAATTCTGTGCTCCGAACTAAAATTAGACTATCATCATATTTATTCTGTAGCTGTTGGATATCCAGCACACATTCAGACAGGTGTCAAGTAGGTATAGAATAAGGGGACATTTAACTGAAGAGCTGAACTGTGTTTTCTGGACAAGGGTGACAGGTTGGGGGCAAGTTGTCACATTGATTTTAAATGCATTTGAAATCAATCAAAAGATAAATAAAAAAATGAAATTAATACTTAATTCAGCAAAGATGCATTAAATTGATTAAAAGTGACAGTAAAGCCACTTTTACACTGATTTCCATTTTAAATAAATGCTGCTCATTTAAACTTCATCAAAGAATTCAGAAAATTGTACCCTGGTTTCCACAAAAATATTAAATTGTTTTCAACTTTGATAATAATAATAAATCTTTCTTGAGCAGCAAATCGGCTTATTAGAATGATTTCTGAAGGTAGACATGAAGACTGGAGTAATGACTGCAAAAAATATCAGCTTTGTGATCATAAAAATGAATTACATTTTAAAATATATTCAAATAGAAAAAAGTTACAATTGTAACAATAATTCACAATATAATTTGTTTTTTTTACTGTATTTTTGATCGGATGAATGCAACTTTGGTAAGCATAAGAGTTTTTTCTCTCTTAACCTAAAACTTAGTGTATTTATGTTTACTTTTACATTTCTGCTTTGCATTTCATTAATTGTTTTATGGATGTTTCTGTTTCATGAATTGTTTCATGTTTTCATGATTGTTTTACTGTGCACATTTTGCTCTTATAGGTTTTTCGATGGCAGGTGTGACATATGGTGTGACAACATGCCCCATAATAATAATAATTATTATTATTTGATTAATGGTGGAAACGTTCAGTACCTGTTTTTGCAACAACACTGCAGAATTCTGACTAAAATTGACCCATCTTGAGAAATATTCTAGTAAGTAATGTGACTAGCCCCATTCTCCCCAATTAATTTCTACTGCATTTTGCAATTGTATTGAAAACACAAAATAATACAATATATAAATATAACAAATTGATACGTAATATATTTCATTTAATTTTTTTTTTACAGTAAATCTAGTTTAGGTAATCTTTAAATACTGAAAAATTCCTAATTATGAGAAACGTTGAAATATTAAAATATTTTTTTATATTTATAATTAAATAATTTTTAGATCACATATCTGACATTTTAGTTTCAAACTCCATTACATTAAAACTCTGATACAAGTTCATGCTTAGATCCATTGCACACTTCTCACTGTGTGAAACTAACTACAACTGATTGACCCACCTCTTGCTCTGTTGCCAAGTCAAAGTGAATACTGTTCTCGCTGATTTTCTCATTCTGTTACCTCTTACTTTTTTTTGATCTTCTTCAACTTTACAATTTTTTATTGCAATGGATGATCAATCTGCATGCACACAAGACATTTAAAATGAATAATATTTCCAGACTCCATCATGTTTCAACTCATTTCTGAATAAAGTTTATTGTTATGTCCCAAATGCTCATGCTGAAGATGTACATTGTGAAATATACATTTATGAACAAGAACGAGGTCATTCTCAGATTCTGAGTGCCCTCTATCTATCAATCACTCCACTGCAGACTAGTGCCTTTCACATCTGTCAGAGGAAAACCATTTTGTGTTTTATGTTTTAGTAACTTTTTTTTTTCATTTCATTCTTTGTGATTTGTCATCATGGCAATATTTGCAGTAAGAATAGCTGTTGTGTGATATCCATCCTTGCTTCGCTGCCATGAAGACTCTGGTACATTGATAAAGGTTACACCATAATTTCATCACCAGCTTGCAAAGAATCCTGCCCCCATTAATGTTTTATGTTCTATCTGGTGTAACATTAGAAATGCACACATGGGTTGTAAGAAATTCTGTTGCTAAGCTGCCAGTTATACTCTTACATCTGTAATTAGTGGGGAATTATGATCATTTTTCTCTTTTTAAAATAGCGTTTAAATGAGAGAATATATCAAGGCTGAGTAATCAGTTTGTGAGATTTCGAGACGTGAAAGCGCTGTGGGAGTGTGCTCTGTTTTCCAAAGGAATTATGTATTTTGATGGGTTTTTGAGGGTAATAATATGGGGTTTAAAAGGACAATATTTCGCTTATCACCGGTCACAGTGATATCAGATGGGGAAAAAAATCACACATTTTCTGCATGAGAAAGATGAATGATTTTATTTCATCAGATCAACTGCCAACTCACTGTTTTATTTAGGGTGGACAGACACAATACTAGAGAGTCTGATTTTGTAGACAGAAAAAATATATAAATACCAAATCATATGGTAAAAATATTATTATTGTTATTTTTTATCTTTACCTTTATTTTAATATTGAATAATAATTGTTGCACTTTCTTATTTGCCACTGAGCCATTTTACAGGCATGAAATTTGAAGATTTTTGTTCCTCCTTTTAATTACAAAAGCACATATTGTACTCTAAGACAGTGTTTCCCAACCGGGGTGCCGCGGCACCCTGGGGTGCCGTCTGTCGAGAGCAGGGGTGCCGTGTAAAAAAATCATTTTTTAATATTTTTAAATTGCTAAAATGTTCAAAAAAGCATATATTATATAATATCCATTTCTGATGTCGCCAATAATTAGAGATGCACCGAAATTTCGGCTGCCGAAAATTAGTTCACCGCTCAGGTTTCACTTTCACGTGGTGTGACGCTCTGCTTATTAACCCGGCTCTATGCGTGTGCGCTCCGCTCAGTCGCTCCGCTCGTAAACAGTTCATTTTTTTAAATGGTAAACCCTCCTTTTTGCATTCTAAGATGTGTAAAATGCAAAGCAAACATGCAGCAAAGGTAGAGGGATTGTCACTGTTCTTTGACAGTGTTCAGGCATGCAACCTGCAAAACAAAGGTGAGGAAGGAGTGTGTTTGACAGCTCTTTGTTGTCACTTTTCAACAGATGACAGCTGACAGGTGCGAGATCTATATGAAGTACTCCCCTTCAGCACCGCGCTGCTTGTTTTCCAGTGTGCATTATTTGCTGAATCCTTAAGAATCTATTCAGAACGTCTAAATACCACAGCCATTCATTGTGTGCTGTTAAGTAAATTAGCTTTACTTTAAAACCATCAGAAAAACTGAATGAATAATTCATATGATAAATAACATTTCTTAATTTTGTACTTTAACAGACCTCATGTTGTGTTCCGATCATTTTGAACTGGCGTATGTAACCATGGTTCCCCGAGGGAATGAGACGCTGCGTCTCTTTGCCATACTCCCTGCATCCCTCCAGGCGCTACTTCATCGAAGCTGGTTTGCGCTCTGCCGGATGCACTTTTATACTTTCTGGTGCTTACGTCACCCCGCTCGTGACGTCTCGCTACTCCATTGGACTGATTTGACACGTGCTTCAGAACGCGGTCACGCAAGGGCGTTCCCAAAGCGACTTCGACGCAGCGTCTCGTCCCCTCGGGGAACCATGGTTACATACGTAACCTAGAGACGTTTCCTTTCTATCGTTCACTCTGACGTTGTGTCGAGTGTATGACACTAGGGGTCACTCTTGGGAGCCCAAACACCTCTGACATCTTTGAGAAAATGCCAATGAAATTGAGTGTGCAGAATTTGCATACCTGGCCACGCCCCAGACATCCGGGTATAAATAGGCCAGTGTGGCATCTGCTCACTCGTTTTTCGGAGCCGAATGCTGCGTCTCTCACGGAGAAGGTGCGATCATTCACCTCTCGATTCCTCGTTGTTGGATCTAAGGCACAGTCAGCCCTCTCTCCCTACTTATACACAGATAAGTGTTGTAAGAGTACCCCTGGGTGCTGCAACGGCAATCTCTAGAAGAGCAAATTTTCTCTAAAAAGAATACAATTTCTCTGAAAGAGCTACACAGTGGAATTCTGTTTCATCATGCCTTTCCATCCATGTGTTTCTGGTTGCGGTTGGCACGTCTCGAAAGACGACCGGCACGAGCGTTGTATTCAGTGTTTGGGCCGTGTTCACGCTGAGGCAGCACTTGTGGATGGTTCCCATCGGCATGTTGCGCTCGTGGCTCGCGGCTCACAGCTCGGGTTCTTATCCAAAAGACCCCGAGTCACCGCGGCTTCTTGCCGCTCTGGTCCTTCTAACTCTGGGTATGAGGCCGCAGCGATGTGAGCCACGGAAGAGCATGGGGAGGAGGGATTAGTTTCGCCGGGGCAATCTCCGCAAGCTTCCCGTTCTTCCCTTGCTTCGTGCTTACCGGTCAAGTTTCCGGATGAGTTTGAGAGCCCGTCCCTGGGTGGTCTCAATCTCTCATTCGGGCTGCGAGCTGCACTCGGCCCCGGTGTCTTTCGTCCGGGAAGTGCACGAGGAGCTGACGAAATCGTGGAAGGCCCTTTTTTGGCCAGAAGACGGTACACCGGCTCCTCTGCACTCACCACCCTCGATGGGGGTCCAGCGAGGGGGTATACGGTGCATCTTTGCCCGCAAAATGCCGCCACCTGGTGGGGCGACCAACACTCCCATCCAGAGCCTGTAAGTTCTCTTCGTCCCTAGTGGCGAAGGCTTATGTGGCTTCTGAACAAGCTGCGTCCGCCCTGCACGGTATGGCCATCCGGCAGGTCTACCAGGCCAAAGTGTTGAAAGAGCTGCACGACGGTGGTCCCAACCCAGAGGTACTGCAGGAACTGTGCTCGGCGACTGACTATGCCCTCTGGGCTGCGAAGGTCACGGCGCAGGCTCTGGGGAGGGTGATGTCCACTTTAGTGGTCCAGGAACGCCACCTGTGGCTCAAACTGGCTGAGATGCAGGAAGCCGAGAAAGTACGCTTTCTTGACTCCCCCATTTCACAGGTTGGTCTCTTTGGCGACACCGTGGAAGAATTTGCCCAGCAGTTCTCCACGGTGAAGAAGCAGACGGAGGCCATCAAACACATCCTGCCTCGGCGTGGGTCAGGTCCTGCTCCTGCACCCCCGAGTCAGCAGCCCCCGTCTGCTCGTCGCCGGGGATGGCCATCTGCGAGGACTGCTGAGGCCCCGGGCCTTCAGTCAAGCCTGACCAACGGCCCACCACTGAATCACTGCATCAGGGCACCAGGAACCCTTGCAAAGCTTCAAAGCATTCCTGAGACGGGCGACCCATGGATGAGGGACCATCTGGCCAGCCTGGATCCACTTCTGACGGGGGAACAGGAGGTGGATTTGGCACAATTTGGCATCCGCGCCCAGATCTCTGGAACCTTCATGTTTGTTCCCTGGATGCGACCAGGAGGAACTCAGAGACCAGTGCACCTCAGATTCACTCAGATTCACCAGAGAACAGTGGTGAATAACATTATTCAGGCCAGAGCCCCCTCGACGAGGTGGCTGTACGACCTGAATTGGTGCGTTTTCGTGAATTGGTGTTCTTCCCAGGGGAAGGGGCCTCGGAGATGTGGCACCGGATCTGTGCTCTCCTTCCTCCAAGGAGGCCTGGACAGGCACATGTCTGCTTCTACACTTAAGGTGTACGTGGCTGCGATTGTGGCTAAGACTGTGGTCTTGTAGGCCTTACAGAGAGATCCGTTTGAGCCCCTTCAGTCAATTTGAGTTCAGTGCCCTCTCTATGAAGACGGCCCTCCTGACTGCCCTCACTTCTGTTAAGAGGGTGGGGGATCTCCAAGCCCTCTCTGTTAACGAATCATGCCTGGAGTTCGGGCCGGCAGACTGTCACTTTGTCCTGAGACCTCGTCCTGGATATGTGCCCAAGGTTCCCACCACTCCTTTCAGGAACCAGGTGGTAACATTGCAAGCTATCCCCTTCCAAGAAGGGGACCCAGACCTGTCTCTGTTGTGCCCAGTGCGAGCCCTACGTACATACCTAGATCGCACTCAGAGTTTCAGATGTTCTGAACAGCTCTTTATCTACTTTGGAGGACAGCAGAAGGGGAATGCTGTCTCCAAACAAAGGATCTCCCACTGGATTGTGGAAGTGATCCTAACGGCCTATCAGGCCAGAGGCCTACCTTGCCCACTGGGAGTGAGGGCTCATTCTACCAGGGGCATGGCTGCATCAGCAGCCCTGGTGAACGGGACCTCTCTAGCAGATATCTGTAGCTGCAGGTTGGGTTACACCTAATACATTTGCTAGATTTTATAATCTATGAATGGAACCAGTTTTTCTAGAGTTCTGAACATCAATCAGTTCTTTGACTTGGGAGACTGGCAGGGTGTAGAGCTTGCTACCAGCGCTACTCCCCCCAGGGTAATTATGCGCTTATTCAGTCCAGCTCAGGTTCCTTTCATGAACTCTGGACTACCCTTCCATCACATAAGATCTTTTTCTTAGTGAAGTTCGACCGAAGAACTTGCTATTAGAATATTAGAACTCATTACGAGGTAGGTTCCCTCGAGTGAACTCTTGTATTGGGTTAGTGCTCCACATGTAGTGGCTCCTCTTGAGGC
>NW_015546187.1:369193-378530 GCF_001515605.1 Sinocyclocheilus anshuiensis | reverse complement strand
CCTGGATATGTGCCCAAGGTTCCCACCACTCCTTTCAGGAACCAGGTGGTAACATTGCAAGCTATCCCCTTCCAAGAAGGGGACCCAGACCTGTCTCTGTTGTGCCCAGTGCGAGCCCTACGTACATACCTAGATCGCACTCAGAGTTTCAGATGTTCTGAACAGCTCTTTATCTACTTTGGAGGACAGCAGAAGGGGAATGCTGTCTCCAAACAAAGGATCTCCCACTGGATTGTGGAAGTGATCCTAACGGCCTATCAGGCCAGAGGCCTACCTTGCCCACTGGGAGTGAGGGCTCACTCTACCAGGGGCATGGCTGCATCAGCAGCCCTGGCGAACAGGGCCTCTCTAGCAGATATCTGTAGAGCTGCAGGTTGGGCTACACCTAATATAGATATATACATTTTATAATCAACGAATGGAACCAGTTTTTGCTAGAGTTCTGAACGTCAGTTCTTTGACTCAGGAGACTAGCAGGGTGTAGAGTTTGCTACCAGCGTTACTCCCCCCAAGGTAATTATGCGCTTATTCAGTCCAGCTCAGGTTCCTTTCATGAACTCTGGACTACCCTTCCATCACATAAGATCTTTTTCTTAGTGAAGTTCGACCGAAGAACTTGCTATTAGAATATTAGAACTCATTACGAGGTAGGTTCCCTCGAGTGAACTCTTGTATTGGGTTAGTGCTCCACATGTAGTGGCTCCTCTTGAGGCGTCATGTGTGCATTCTCCACTGTATTACCCCTGAGGCTCAGTGTTCCTCTAGACAGACATTCTGTCAATAGGTTCTGTGTCTTGATAGATCTCCCCTTACATGGAGCCCAGTTTCAGACATTCTGAACAGCTCTTTATCTGCTTTGGAGGACAGCAGAAGGGTTCCCCTAGACAGACATTATGTGGATAGGTTCTGGGTCTTGGTAAATCTCCCTTTACGCGGAGTCCACCCCAGTACCTTCCCTATGTTGTACTTCCTCTGTAAGTCCATAGGTGGATCTTCACATGTTACCTCCCCATCGGTTAGGATGTGATCTCCGTAGTGTCTTTTTTCCCTAGGGGGAATAGTCACTGTCCCAACATTACTACCAAGACTTTTCAGCTGTTATATTATGATGAGAATTACTATGGGAAAAGGCTCCAGCTGAGGGGACCTCTGCCTCTATGGCGGCTCTCCCGGATGTTGGAACGTGAGGTCTTAAGTCTTGGGTGTTGGAAGGTTACGAGGAGGAGAGGTGCATTTGGTTGTTACACGTTGGCTTGTCAACATCTGCGCCCCCGTGGACTCATGACGCAGTTCGGCAGTTGTGGCATTTAGTAGAGGGACCCCTAGTGTCGTACACTCGACACAACGTCGGAGTGAACGACAGAAAGGGAGCGTCTCGGTTACGTGTGGTAACCCTCGTTCCCTGATGGAGGGAATGGAGACGTTGTGTCCTTCATGCCACAACTCCGAATTGCCTCTGAGTGGGTTGAGACACTTCTCGACTCCTCAGAACAGAACGAGTGAGCAGATGCCATGCTGGCCTATTTATACCGGGATGTCCGGGGTGTGGCCAGCTTTGCAAATTCTGCACACCCAATTTCAGTGGCCTTTCTCAAAGTTGTCAGAGCTGTTTGGGCTCCTAAGAGCGACCCCTAGTCCGTTCCCTCCTTCAGGGAACGAGGGTTACCATTTATGGTGAGTATTGCTATGGGAAAAGGCTCCGGCTGAGGGGACCTCTGCCTCTATTGCGGCTCTCCCGGATGTTGGAGAGTGAGGTCTTAAGTCTTGGGCGTTGGAAGGTTACATTTGGTTGTGGCACGCTGGCTTGTCAACATCTGCGCCCCCGTGGACTCGTGACGCAGTTCGTCAGTTGTGGCGTTTAGTATAGGGACCCCTAGTGTCGTACACTCGACACAATGTCGGAGTGAACGACAGAAAGGGAACGTTTAGGTTACGTATGGTAACCCTCGTTCCCTGATGGAGGAAATGGAGACGCTGTGTCCTTCATGCCACAACTCCGAATTGCCTCTGAGAAGGTTGGCGCCCCCGTGGACTCGTGACGCAGTTCGTCAGTTGTGGCGTTTAGTATAGGGACCCCTAGTGTCGTACACTCGACACAATGTCGGAGTGAACGACAGAAAGGGAACGTTTAGGTTACGTATGGTAACCCTCGTTCCCTGATGGAGGAAATGGAGACGCTGTGTCCTTCATGCCACAACTCCGAATTGCCTCTGAGTGGGTTGAGACGCTTCTCGACTCCTCAGAACAGAACGAGTGAGCAGATGCCATGCTGGCCTATTTATACCGGGATGTCCGGGGTGTGGCCAGCTTTGCAAATTCTGCACACCCAATTTCAGTGGCCTTTCTCAAAGTTGTCAGAGCTGTTTGGGCTCCTAAGAGCGACCCCTAGGGCTCCCAAGAGCGACCCCTAGTCCGTTCCCTCCTTCAGGGAACGAGGGTTACCATACGTAACCGAGACATTATGGAGTGGCACTGAGAAGATGTGGGTTAACGACCCTCCTATAATTTTGAATATAAATCCTTCAAGCTCACTTAAAACTTTGATACTTTGATCCTTTGTTATTTGAATAGATTCGCGATGACGCCGACGCTGATGGCTGCCTTCATGGCATGCTCCGCAGTTGTTTTTATGTTTTTGTTAGTTTGTCCTGTCTTTAGTTATATCCCTGCAATCAGTTTCACCAGAGACGAATTGCTGGACATTCGGAAGTACACACCACCCGATATTTCACCGGTTTTCGACTATTCTGATGTTTTGCTGGACATTGTAGTCGGGGGAGCTGCAGCGCTGATCAAGCGCTTCAGGACGCGCAGATGGGGGAAGCGAGCCAGCGCGCTCGTAAAGCTCAGGCAGTGCGGATTCAGGACGCTGTTGCCTAGCATCCATCTGGCGAACCTCCGCTCTCTACCCAACAATACGGACGAACTCCTTCTGCTCTCCCGGATAAATAAGGATTTTTCAAACTCTGCTGCTCTGTGTTTCACGGAAACCTGGCTGAAAGACGCCATTCCGGACAGCGCGTGTACAGATGTAACTGTGTTAAAGAAGATGTGCTGTTCAGATCTAGAAGTGCTCTTCATTAACTGCAAGCCGTTCAATTCGCCGCGGGAGTTTTGTTCGTTCATTCTAGTCAGTGTCTACATTCCTCCGCAAGCACACGTGAGCTCCGCTTTACAGAAACTCGCTGATCAGATCACAGACACAGAACAACAACACCCGGACTCTGTTTTAATAATTATCGGGGACTTTAATAAAGCCAATCTCTCCCGTGAACTGCCAAAATACAGACAGCACATCACATGTCCCACCAGAGACAGTAATATATTGGATCACTGTTACACCACAATAAAGAATGCATATCACTCTGTTCTACGAGCAGCTTTGGGGCTCTCTGATCACTGTTTGGTTCATCTTATAATCTATGAATGGAACCAGTTTTGCCTACGGGCAGAAACTGAAATCAGCTAAATCTGTATTAAGGACTGCCTGGGCACCACAATCTCTCAGGACCTGAAGTGGGACACTCACATAGAATCCATTGTTAAAAAGGCCCAGCAGAGGTTGTACTTCCTTCGCCAGCTGAGGAAGTTCAGCCGGTCACAGGAGCTGCTGAAACAGTTCTACTCCGCCATCATTGACTCTGTACTTCTGTAACTGTCTGGTTCAGCTCAGCTCTATTTTTTATTATCTGTGTTTTTTGTTCTGTCACTGTCATTCTGTTGCACTGTGGAAGCTTCTGTCACAAAAACAAATTCCTCGTATGTGTAAACATACCTGGCAATGAAGCTCATTCTGATTCTGATTCTGATTCTGATGCACAAAAGTCTAACAACCGAAATGGCACCGAAAAAGAAGAACAGAACTCACGAAAAAGTGAATAATGAGGCTCAAGAGATGTCGCAGGATTCTGACTATGCAGACGAACTAAAAGAGACAGAGGAAGATGACGACAGCGAATCTACTAAAGTAACCGAGTTAGTTGTTCCAAAATGTCCACACTGTTGGCCACTTAGACTCGATAGAGTGGACATAAACATGACAGGGTGGACATAACATTCATTTAAAGGGGATATCAATGTGATTGAGGATGTAATTATATTATTTATTATTATTATTATATTATTTTTAATAACCCTGTTTAGGAAAGGGACATCATACCTTTCAGAAAAGATAATTTGCATCTTAATTTTGTCACGATGCGCTACTGTGAGGAGTACAGAGACGAAGGAGTGCCATGGCGGCACAGGGAGCTCAGGGGCCATGGCAGAGCAGGCAGTTCAGGAGGCCATGGCGGAGCAGACAGTTCAAGAGGCCATGGCAGAGCAGGGAACTCAGGAGGCCATGGCGGAGCAGGGAGCTCAGAAGGCCATGGTGGATCAGACAGTTCAGGAGGCCACGGTGGAGCAGCGAACTCAGAAGGCCATGGCGGCGGGGTAAAAGGGGTGGTCGGCGGGCTTGACAGAGGAACGGCTGGCGGGCTTGACATAGGAACGGCCGGTGGGCTTGACAGAGGAACAGCCAGCGGGCTTGGGAATGCTGCGGCCGCAGGGTTTGAGAATGCTGCGGCCGGCGGAGGGGTTCCGGATCGGAGGCTCTGCAGACACCGGATGACCGCCTCCTTCCGGTCGAAGTTGGTGGTGTCTGCGAGTTCCGCGGGGCGATGGTATGTGATCCCGAGCCGGAACAGCGTCACCAGGGTCTCCCCATCGAGGGAGCTGGCGAGGGTGAGCGGCACGAATGCCCTCGCGTAGGTGATCGGGTCATGGATAAACATCGCTCGTTCCTCCATTTTAGCGGGGAGAAACAAACAGGAAAACGAAACACTTTTCAAAAACAAAAAAAAAAATGTTTCCAATAAATATGATTGCCATATGGTTTGATGTGAAAAAATATTTAGGTGCCTTCTACCCTTTATCTCGTTTTAGTCCCATTTGGGGCAATGCGATATTTAAACCAGGCAGATTAGACGCAGGTTTCAAGATTTGGGCTGACAAAGGCATTTGAAAGATAGCGTATATATATGTTAACAATATTCTTATGTCATTTGAGGAAATAGTTAATGCATACAGTATTCCTACAAAACATTTCTTTAAGTATTTACAAATAAGAAATTTTATCCTCAAATCACAAAATAATTCCCTCGATATGCCATCATTGTCTATTTTGGAAAAAGAAGTGACAAGAAATTGTCTTAGTAAAGGTTTAATTTCTTCATTATATAATATGCTGGTGTCAGGATCAAAGGACTCTTCAAACTATAAATTGGAAGCTTGGAGATCGGATCTTAAGGACGATGTTCAGATGGAGGACTGAATGGAAGCATGCAAGGAAGCTCAATCACTAACAATGCACACGAATGAAACTGCTACAATATAAGTGGTTGATGAGGATTTCCCAGACATTTGCTTAAGATGCAGCAACTTTAAAGGAACGCTATATCACTGTATATGGGAGTGTGAAGAAGTTAGGAATTTTTGGAAAGATGTGAAAGAAATGATAGAAAAGATCCTTGATGTTAACATACCACTGTCACCTTTAATCTTTTTATTACATTTATATCCTAAGGAGATCAAGTGAAAAAAGACGGAGTATATATTTATAAATATATCCATTCTTCAAGCGAAACGGCTTATTTCTTTAAATGAAAAAAAGTATATATGCACCAAATATAGGACGATGGCTGAAAGAAATGGTAACAAATATGTTAATGGAAAAGATAACTTATATAGTAAGAGATATATACATAATTTTTGATGGAGTTTGGGGACCTTTCAAATTGTTTTTAAAATGTGGTGGAGTTGGAAATGTGTTGATAGAAGACTAAAAAAAGAGGTGATATTGTATATTAATGTAAAATACTGAGAAGCATTTTTTATTTCGTGTGTCTGTGTGTGTTTTCTCTGTTACATGGAAATTTATATGTACATGTGTATTGTTAAAATGCAATAAAAATAAATTAAAAAGAAATATATGGGTATATTGGATACATTAAGAAAAAATGATTTAACAAAATAATAGAAGAATAACCTGAGGTTTGCATTAAAAAATATGTTGATGTTATTGTATTTGACAGTCCAGTTCAAATCCCTAATAAGGGAGCCATGGCACAGCTGCTTCTTGGTGATGCAACTGTTACAAAACAAATTAAAAATTTAACAACATTTGAAAATACCAAAGTCACCAAATATTCTGTAATTAAATGACTTAAAACTATCTGTGAATTATGAAATATTGCATGTATTATAGGCCTATTATAGGTATATTTTTCTGTATTTTTTTTGTAATGTCTTTATTTAAATTTGCATTTGGTTTACAATGAACATATTTGCTTAGATTATTCAAACACTAGGAAAGCACTTTATAAGAATGTTGATCCTCATCAATATTTGTGCGTTCGAGGTTAAGAGGTTAAATATCACAGTATGAGATCAAGAGTTGAGTCTGATGTTTATGGTCTCATAACATTATTTTGTATTAATCTGTTTTGCCCCATTTTGTCATGTCTGTTCTGTATCATTACAGTACATAAAAATACAACAAAAATAAACAATACAAACGATATTTAATATGAAATATAATACATTAAATATTAACATGACATTACTTATAACACTTTAAACACTATACAAAATTGATAGGCTTTTTTTTAATTTATTTTTTTATAGTCTCCACAAAACATGTTTTATTTGGGTGGTAGTTGATTGGAAAGCTGCTCCTTGTTGTGAAATGTCCAACAAAAATAAACAATACAAACGATATTTAATATGAAATATAATACATTAAATATTAACATGACATTACTTATAACACTTTAAACACTATACAAAATTGATAGGCTTTTTTTTTATTTTTTTTTTTATAGTCTCCACAAAACATGTTTTATTTGGGTGGTAGTTGATTGGAAAGCTGCTCCTTGTTCTGAAATGTCCTGTGCGCATCACCTGTGCAGCTGAATTTATTTCCACTTGTTTGCGTTGGTTTCTGACACACATAAACTTGTGACTAATAGAACGGGCACTGTCTTTGGCACGGTCATTAACGAAAAACAACAGCAAAATAAGTACACCAAAGTCTTCAGATTACATACACAATCTCTAAAATAAAGAAATAAAAATCATCTATAATCCATTTAGCAGGAAATGGGAAGAAATACACCTCACTAATTATCCAGTCCATTATTGAATCACCAAGTTGGAGGTGTAGTGTCGCTAAAACAAAAGCTTTCCTCACCCTGTCCTACATTATTCCAAATACACCTGTGAGAACCCACACCCTCTCAAACACACTAAATGCCATGTGTTTTTGTCCATGCATGACAATGTTTCTAAACTTGGTTTTAGGGCTCTTGATTTGCATCAAAAATTCAAAAAGAGCACTGTCACATTGAATGTAATTTAACACATTTCTGGAGATTTCATGCACATTTTTAATGGTTTGATTTTCTGCCACATGATATTGCAGGTTTTTTCCTTTTTTTTTTTTTTTTTGCAGTGCATGTCATGTTAAGTTACACCTTTAACGGTCAACAAATGAAAGTAATTATAAGTAGTTTTATGCAAATACTGTAATGTCTGCATTTTCCATATACTGTATCCACTTTTTATACTAAATATTTCAATATTTCTGGATGGATTATTAATATAGTTAAATAATATTTTGAATATTATATTATAGTATACATATATTTGACATGTAGATGAATGAGCAAAAATATCCTTAGATCTTTTCACCCTCACTTATTTTTATTTATTTATTTTCCTTTCAAAATATAACAATATTTTTATAATGCATTTTAATTACTGAAATAAATAATGACTTCCTGATAAAAAGATTCAGAGACTTTAATTTAATTTAATTTAATTTAAGGCAGAGGCTATTTGCACTAATGAAAATACATTTCAATCATGACAACTCTCAGAAGATTTTAGAATGGTGACAGATATGACAATGTTAATGTATTTGGTCTATAAATGCAAGGCAGTAAGCTCATTGGCTGCATATGCAGCATGAACCAATCAGCTTGTGCCAAGTTGTTTAACTTGCTGAATATCATCAGTTACGTTAACAACCCATCGCCTGTGCCATCTAGAGTTTCATGACTGAGCTATATATTTACATTTACATTTAGTCATTTTGCAGACACTTTTATCCAAAGCGAATTACAATTGGGGAATACATAAAGCAATTCTTCTTAAAGAGGCAAACAGACACAGAAAGTGCTCGTAATGCCAAGTTTTAGGCATTGTTCAAATAAATACAAGCTAGAAAAGGAAGGAATAAATAAAGAGAAAGACAAAGTTTTTTTCTTAAATTTAGGATGAAGTCAAGTTGCGTCGAAAGAGATGAATTTTCAGCTGTCGCTTGAAAATTGTCAGGGATTCAGCATTCTGGATAGGGGTGGGAAGATCATTCCACCAGCCAGGAATGGTGAATGAGAATGTTCTAGAACGTGATTTTGAGCCTCTCTGTGATGACGAGGCGTCGCTCACTAGCGGATCTCAGACTTCTGGAAGGGATGTAGATTCGTGGTAGTGACTGCAAATAGGCGGGTGCTGAGCCTGTGGCTATTCTGTATGCAAGCATCAATGTCTTGAACTTGATGCGAGCCGCAACCAGTAGCCAGTGCAAGGAGATAAAGAGAGGTGTAACATGGGCTCTTTTGGGCTCGTTGAAGACCAGTCGTGCCGCTGCATTCTGAATCATTTGTAGCGGTTTGATTGTGCTTGATGGAAGTCCAGCCAGAAGAGCATTGCAGTAGTCCAGCCTAGAGATGACAAGGGCCTGGACAAGAAGTTGTGCAGCATGCTCCGTTAGAAAGGGCCTGATCTTTCTGATGTTGTGCAATGCAAACCTGCAAGATCGAGCGGTCTTTGCAATGTGGTCTTTGAATGTCAGCTGGTTATCAAAAGTTACACCAAGATTTCTGACCGAAGTTGATGGGGTATTTGTAGAAGAACCTAGCTGGATGGTGAAATCATGCTGTAGATTTGGCGTGGCAGGGAAGACAAGAAGCTCATTCTTTGCCAAGTTGAGCTGTAGGTGATGTTCTTTCATCCATGCCGAGATGTCCGCCAGGCAGCCTGAGATCTGTGCAGCTACCGTTGGATCATCTGGTTGAAATGAGAGATAGAGCTGTGTGTCATCAGCATAGCAATGGTAGGAGAAGCCATGTGCCTGTATGATGGGACCCAGTGATGTTGTGTATATGGAGAAGAGGAGGGGTCCAAGAACTGATCCCTGAGGAACCCCAGTGACAAGTTGATGTGCTTTGGATACCTCCCCTCCCCAAGCCACCCTGAAAGACCTACCAGTGAGATAGGATTCAAACCAGCGAAG
>NW_015546187.1:368258-368641 GCF_001515605.1 Sinocyclocheilus anshuiensis | reverse complement strand
TGGTTGGTTTGAAGTCCTGTGTGTGTGGGGCTGAGAATTGACTACTGATTGTTCTAATTTTGTCTGTGAAGAATGTGGCGAAATCATCAGCTGTTAAAGAAGTGGTGGAGGAGGGCAGAGGAGAGAATTGGATGTTTTGATAGCAATTAGATGATATTTACACTAAGTGAAAATAGCATATTTTTTAACGATAGATGCTATTTACACTAAGTACAAATAGCGATAGGTGCTATTTACACTAAGTGCAAATAGTGATAGATTCTATTTACACTATGTAAAAATAGCAGAATTTTCTGCTATTTATCAACCTTATTCTTCAATGCAGAAGTAAGCCTATGGGCGAGACTTCCGGTTCATTAGTCGCTATAAGGAAATAAGTAGAA
>NW_015546187.1:335333-364210 GCF_001515605.1 Sinocyclocheilus anshuiensis | reverse complement strand
ACAGTGTCAAAAGCAGCAGAAAGATCCAGCAGAATAAGAACTGATGATTTGGAATCAGCTTTTGCAATCCGCAAGGCTTCCGTGACTGACAGTAGCGCAGTCTCATTTGAATGGCCACTCCTGAAACCTGACTGGTTAGCGTCCAGTTTGTTGTTCTGTGAAAGAAACAATGATACCTGGTTGAAAACAACTCGTTCGAGGGTTTTCGCTATGAATGGAAGGAGAGAGACAGGTCTGTAGCTGTCTATAAGAGAAGTGTTTAATGTAGGTTTTTTGAGCAGTGGGGTTACTCGAGCCTGCTTGAATGCAGTGGGGAAGGTGCCTGTGAGGAGAGATGTGTGTGAGTGCTGGTAAGAGTGTAGGAGAGATTGCTTGGAGAAGGTGTGAGAGGATTGGGTCTAGAGGGCATGTTGTAGGATGGCTGGAGAGGAGAAGTTTTGCCTGAGGGGCCTGAGGGGACAGAAGGAGAAGATGGGAATTTTAGCAGTGGGTGTGGTTGGTTTGAAGTCTGGGGCTGAGGGGGCTGAGAATTGACTACTGATTGTTCTAATTTTGTCTGTGAAGAATGTGGCGAAATCATCAGCTGTTAAAGAAGTGGTGGAGGAGGGCAGAGGAGAGAATTGGATGTTTTGATAGCAATTAGATGATATTTACACTAAGTGAAAATAGCATATTTTTTAACGATAGATGCTATTTACACTAAGTACAAATAGCGATAGGTGCTATTTACACTAAGTGCAAATAGTGATAGATTCTATTTACACTATGTAAAAATAGCAGAATTTTCTGCTATTTATCAACCTTATTCTTCAATGCAGAAGTAAGCCTATGGGCGAGACTTCCGGTTCATTAGTCGCTATAAGGAAATAAGTAGAAGAATTGCAGCGTGCAGTAAACGGTCAAATTGTTTGCACTACAAGTGTGTTCATAATTAAGATAATACATTAAAATAATATGGTAAGACACACCAATTTGCAATATCAAGCAGCAAAACGAGCGGTTTTGTACAGCTAAAAATAGCTGGAAGAATGAGACCGGAAGCAAGACCCATAAAATTTACAAATTGTCGAGCCCATTTTTACGGGAAGAATAAGGTGTAGGCTATAGGCTACTACTTATTGCAAATAGTGGCAAATATCTCTGCACCTCAGTATTGCAGCCTACATTATAAAACAATTTTGCAATAATAAGGTATTGAGTGTAAATTATAATTTTAATTCAAATTATTAAATGGATGCCACCTTATTGGGACAATAGCTAAAGTCCTCCCTACACCTACTCTAAGTTAGAGTCTCTAACCCTACCTGATTCTTTATTTTCAACGTATCGATTATATCCTTCATATTTACTTAAAATGAATGCCTTTCGATGAGATGCGAGACTTGAAAAGGAAGAAGAAAGAGGTCAGCAAAACGCGGATTCAAACACGGGCCGATCGCGTCAAAAAGACTGCAGTTTGCAGATTCACAAAACAGTAGCTTGGACAGCCGTCTTTTGTAATCTTTACTATCCCAATCACATGTTGGTGGGCGTAGTTAGTGTAAATCGACAAGGAGGGCTTTTTACACTTAGTGTAAATAGACTCTCTGATAATTTAATTGAATTTAATTGAATTTAATTGAATTTAATTTAAAGTGCTGTAATTTTTTTGTTTTACTTTTTCAAGTTTATCACAGTTTTTAAAATATAAGAATATTTTTATGGTGAATTTTAATAGTTTTTAAAAATAGATTTTAAGATGTTTGAGGAACAAGGGTTAAAAGTCATTCAAATAAAATGACTGCCTGGTAAAATAATAAAATAAAATTTGAAAAAATAAAATGTTTTGTTTTGTTTTATTTTATTTATTGTTTGCTTTTGTTTCACTTCCTATTAAAAGTTTTCAGGTCTTTTAATGTGACCTTCATTTATTTATTTTTTATTTTATTTTATTGTATTGTTTGCTTTTATTTTCTTGTTTGCGATACATAAAATTCCCTTTGTCACATAACTCGAATGATCAATACAGCTTTTTTTGTAAAAGTAATCTTTGCAAACAACAAAAAAAGTGAAACTCATTCAGCCACTTTACAAGTTAATTGACTTCAGTGAATCACTGTCCACTTACTTGTTGCACAACACAAAAGATAATGCCTATATCGATCCCACATTATCCAACTCCTCATCATACCAGTTGCTCAACTTTCCATGCCTTGGTGTGGTAGGACAGGGAGGAGGCAGAGGTGTATAATGCATTTTAATAGTTTAAGAACAAGAGTTACATCACTGAAATAAATCATGAGATTCCAAGACTTTTCGTTTAATTTCATTCAATCTAATAAGTGCTGTATAATAATTGTTTTTTATTTAATTTAATTCAGTTTCATAAGCACTGTATTTTTTTTTCAAGTTTATCATAGATATATAAGAATATTTTTATGGTGTATTTTAATAGTTTAAGATGCTTGAGGAACAAGGGTTAAAAGTCATTCAAATAAATAATGACTGCCTGGAATAAATAAATAAACATTTTATTTTATTTTATTTTTTCTATTGTTTGCTTTTATTGTTATATTGCAATGCACACAATTCCGAAGTCTCACACAACTCAAATGATCAATACCGCTTGTTTGTCAAAGTAATCTTTGCAAAAAAACAAAAAAACAAACTCATTTAGCCTTTTTGCAGCTTCATTGACTTAAATGAATTACTGTCCACTTGTTACACAACACAAGAGGAAATATGTCGATCGCAATGTATCATACTCCTCCTCATACCAGTTTTCATATCAACTTTCCATGCCTTGGTGTGGTAGGGCAGGGAGGAGGCAGAGGTGTATAAAAGTGTGCTCTTGTGTGATGGGATCAGTGGACGAGATCTCTGCGCATGTGCTGGACTGACTGCTCAGGATGCTGCTGTCAATTCTGCCGCCGCTGCTGCTGCTGCTGCAATGCTCCTTAACGAGCGGAGCCACTGATCCGTAAGAGCCTTTATGATTATCTTCACAAATACAAGATAGCAGAAGTAGAGTAATGAGGAAAACCTGCAGGTCGAGGACCAGACGATTGTCTTCCACAACTAGTAGACACTGATGAAAAGTTTAGGACAACTGCACTTTTGTGTTCACATGTAACACTGTAAACAGTTTATTTTTAGATTTACGGTAAAAACTTACCGGAAGAGAGACACAGTGACGATATTGTAAGCAAGCAATATGGGAAGCATTTTGATGACCGTATTTTACATGAAATAATATTATAATATGTAATTTTAGCTATTAAATTTATATGAGATAAAGCAATATTGGCCTATTTCACAACTCAATAAAAACAAGACAACACAGTGTTACCCATACAAACACAAAACCCCATCAGTAGGCCTATCACACATAACATAAGACTAATTAATGCTAACCTAATAACTGAAAATACAAAAAAGAATCAAAATGTCAAGGTTTCTGCAGGGAATTCTGGGTATGCCCAGTAAATTATGAAGCTTTATTAGTTTTATTTACTTTTATTAGTTTGCTCAACATGACTGCATTAAAAATTCAGTAAAAACGGTAATATTGTGAAATATTATTACAATTTAATAGATGTCAGGATCATAGACCTGTTTTGTCGTGTTTTTGCCCCTGTTTCTGTTCCTATTTTCCCTTATTTGGTCATGTTCCTGTCCTCTATTAGTTTAATTAGTCATTCAGTGCAACTGTGTTCCTCCCAATTACCTTGTTATGTCATGTATTTAAGTTCCTGTGTGGATTTACCCAATATTGTGGATTAATTAAAGACTATTTCGCTTACTTATGTCTCCATCATTCCTTCCGGCAGCGTAACAGGACAATAAATCTGTTTTCTATTTGAATATATTTTAAAATATAATGTACAGTATTCAGTGGCGTAGCAAGTCAGCCTCGGGCCCATATGCAAAAAAATTTGTATGTATGTATATGTAAATTTGTATAAGGTAACTATATTCGTCTCAGTTCAAGCAGCATAGAAAGAGAGAGAGAGAGAGAAAAAAGACACGGGCTCGGGTCAGACTCAGGCCGAGAATATTCTGATAAGCTGTCGGAAGGGCCGGGCCCGTGCAGGGCTCTATTCATTCCCTCGTTTCAATTAAAGGTTCCCCCTCGGCTCGGCGGGCCCACAATACTCCCGGGCCCATATGCATACAAGACGCTAGGCCCCTGACTGTATTCCTTTGATGGCAAATTGAATTTTCAGCATCATTACTCCAGTTCTTGTGTCATTTGAATCATTTGAATATGCTGATTTGCTGCTCAAAAATATTTTTTATTATCAGTAATACTGAAATCAGTTGTACTGCTTAATATTTTGGTGGGAATTGTGGAGTGGAAACTTTTTTTTTTAAGTATAGGCCTAATTAACACTTTTATTCAGCAAGGACACATCAAAAGTGTCAGCAGAGGTATTTATTGTGTTGTTCATTTGAACCGTATATTTATCTTAGAATCCTGATATAATGCAGATGTTTTTCATATATTTTTTTTAACTTTTATAATAACAATTTTTATTAATTGATAAAAACTGAGCAGCATCCACATATTAAAATTATTTCTGAAGGATAATGTGCCACTGAAAAATTCAGCTTTGCCATCACAGGATTAAATTACATTTAAAAATATATTAAAATAGAAAACAGTTATTTTAAATTGTAATGATATTGCATTATATTACTGTTTGTACTGAATTTTGATTAAAAAAATGCAGCCTTGGTGACTTCTTTCAAAAACATTAAAAACGGTAATTATTCCAAACTTGTGACTGACCAGTACTGTATAACTATTCAATATAAATTGTATTATTATATTTATTTTAATTACATCTTAAATAACACTATATGTATTGTCTGGTTAAATATAATATTTTTTTCTTTTTAAGGTAATTCATAATAGTGCCAGTGCCACATTTATACTGCACCAACCACTTACACAACATTTACTTGTTTTTGTGCAGGCTCATGCGACAATAAACTTATACTAAAAAAGCATTTTATAGTCATTGTATGGTTTATGCAAGTCTCTAAATGCATTTCTTTGTGTTTTGTCTTCTTTCAGCATCTACCTGGTGACAGTCACTTCCCAGGCAGTGGGTGGGAGCACAGAGACTCTGTGTGCACAGATTCATGAGCCCAAAGAACCACTTTCTATAGTGATCACTTTGAGGACTGACAATCGCAACCTGACCATTCTACAACAGGGCTCCATTAAAAAGGATTTCTACAAATGTGTCACTTTTAAGGTCAATATACTCAGCTGAACAGAACAGAGAAATTGACTCTACTTGTGCTAAGGCTATGTTTTAGAGATCATGGCCCTTTCCTATCATGTCTGCACAACACTTATAAAATGACATTAAAGTTAAAGAGCCTATCCATAGTGAGATATAAAATATAATTAATGTGCAAGTGAAACCCTGAAACTTGCATTTATCATTCATCTTGTATATATATTTTTTTACTACTGAATTGTTCAGTGGTCCCTATAGTGTTGATGATGCATTTACATTTCTATAGTCTGTAAATGGAGTTATACACACACTGTTTTCTTAATTTGTATCTTCCAGGTTCCTGTAGTCACTGTGGAGTCTGTGGCATCTGTTGATTTTGTAATACGAGGGGGAGAAACATCCCTAAACAACAACACTAAGATCCTCATAAATCCCCCCCAAAATCTTCTTTTCATCCAATCAGACAAGCCTATCTACAAGCCTGGACAAACAAGTAATACTTCTCTTCGTAAATCATTCCAAAATAGTTTAAGATGTTACTTGTCAGTACTCATTTGTTCTTTTTAATATGAGCCTTTGAGTCTTTCTTTTTTGCATACTGTATGTATTAATATTCTGTCTCAAAAATTTTCTTCCCCATGCAGTTAAATTTCGCATTGTGTCTCTGGATTCCAATTTATTGCCTTTCAATCAAATGGTAAATTTATTTGAATTTATGTGATTTTACTTTATTTTCAGTTGAAGTGATATGTGGGACGCTGGACCACAAAACCAGTCTGAAGTCGCTTGGGTATATTTTTAGCAATAGCCAAAAAACAATGTACATATGTGTCAAAATTATATTAGGATATAAAGTAAAGATCATGTTCCATGAAGATATTTTGTAAATTTCCTACAATAAATGTATCAAAACTTAATTTTTGATTAGCAATATGCATTGCTAAGAACTTCATTTGGACAACTTTAAAGGCCATTTTCTCAGTATTTTGATTTTTTTGCACCCTCAGATTCCAGATTTTCAAATAGTTGCATCTCGGCCAAATATTGTCATATCCTAACAAACCATACATCAATGGAAAGCTTATTTATTCAGCTTTCAGATGATGTATAAATCTCAATTTAAAAAAATTGACCCTTATGACTGGTTCTGTGGTCCAGGGTCACATTTATTATTGTTCTTTTGACTTAACTGAAATGATTTTTGATTTTTGAATGTCTTTCTCTTGCAGTTTCGAACTGTAGAACTCCAGGTAAAATCCTTCAAGTATCCATGATCTGTTCATTGTTTGTTACTTTATAAAATGCAATTTGATTCCACTGTAGGCTTTTTTTCATTATGTGCAACTGTTGTTTAGGACCCTTATTCAAATCGCATTGGTCAGTGGTTGAATCAGGGCACAAGGATTGGCATTTTGGATCTGGCCCACTCCATGTCTCCAGAAGCCGCTCAGGGTTACTACACAATCACTGCTTGGGATGAGAAGAACCAACAAATATCACACAGCTTTGAAATTAAAGAATATGGTTAGAACCAGGATTCAACTTTTTTTGTCAATCCAATACTGATCAGCTTTTAATGTGTCCATTTTTTTAAACTTTTTTTCCACATTTCTCTTTTAGTTCTGCCAAAATATGAAGTGAACATCGATTTTCCCTCCGTTATAACTGTCCAGGACAAAGAGGTCACTCTGAAAGTTTGTGCAAAGTAAGAATTTATTACAAATAATGTACATTTCTTTACAGATAAATGAGGCACATACAGTACATAACTATAATTCAGTGATATGTTCAGCCTGATGAGATAATTTTTTTCACTGTCTTTAGATACACTTATGGCAAGCCTGTGTTGGGGTCTGTGAATGCTGAAGTGTGTGGGCAAAGCTTTGAGATCTATTATATTAGACCTGATTTCCCTGACAGTGTTGCCATATGCAAAAAATATTCAATGATGGTGCGTTACCCTCTGCACACACAAAACTGTTACCTTTTGGGCTTGTCATCCTAAAAATACTGTACTAATCAGCATTTATTCTCTTAAAACTCTCTCTCTCTCTCTCTCTCTCTATATACAGTATATATATATATATATATATTATAAGGTTCCAATTCATAATAATACCTCAGATTCTGTGCAATTTCTTAGTAAACAGCATTTCTGACATTTCTGTTTTATAAATGGCAATTGCTCTACAAAAGCTATTATTTTACACCATAGACAATCCCCTTGTGAAAATTAAGTGTGTTGAAACGTATTGAATGTGCACTTGTAGTGTTTTTTGTTTAATATTTTGTCATGCATTAAAAAAGTAAACTTATTTTGATGTGTTGACCTACATAAAGTAAAGTACCTGACTACTTTTAAATGTAGTGTGTTATTCAGTATTACATTTAAAGTTAATACATTTTAGATGTACAAAATTGCAACTACCATAATGCTTGTCAGTACATTCGGCAGTACACTTTAACCATATTTCAAGAACAAAAGAAGTACTTATGAAATTGCATATAGAGACTCTAAAACCTCTGAAGTTCAGCTAATTGCATTTAATATCAATTTAAAATATAGTTCACACCAAGTACACACACACACACACACACACACACACACACACACACACACACAAGGTCCCTTTTCACAAGGGTCCATGTTGCAATGTATTTTAGAATTCTAAATTACCGTTTTAATTTCATCCTTATCCATTCAGACTGACAAGACTGGCTGTGGGTCTCAGGTGATAAATGTGACAGAATTTGGCTTGTCTTCAGGAGGATCTTTCCAAGTGAATAGTAAAATTGAAGAGTCTGGAACAGGTGAGGGTGTAAAACAAATGACTGTTGTCCATTTTTACTCTCCAAAATAGAGTAATTAAACATGGTCTTTTGTTCCTCCAGGGATAACTATGGAGGGTTCTACCTCAGCTGAGTTTACCAGTGATTATGTCAATGTTCACTATGAAGACACACCAAATACATACAGGCCTGGCATGGTCTTTAAGGGAAAGGTAACCGCTAGCTTGAGGTCATTAGCTTTACTAATAATTAAGGAGCAAATTCTCTGAAGTAACTTTGCAGTGCACATGTTTTTTGACAACCATCTTTATAAAAAGTTTGTTGTGGTACCATAAACTTCTTAAAATGCAGCAACATTAATAAACAACCTGTTTTGCGGCGAGAACATTAGTAGTGTGGCCATATTGTGTACAGGAAGTGCTACTTTTGTTTGTGAAGTAATCATTTTGTTTTTCTCTATCTGGTTTTTAAACAGGTTGTGGTCACTAATCCACAGTCCAGTGTGATGAAAAATGAGCCAGTGGTTGTATATGCGCAGTATGGTGATAAAAGTGTCAATGTGACACTGATGACAGACATTAATGGCACTGCCCGCTTCTCATTCGACACTTCGGATTGGTTAGAATTACTTGTGGAATTACGGGTTAGTAGTGATTTTTTTTTTTTTGGTAACATGATATTATGCACAGTTTCAAGAAAAAGTAAGTGAACTATTTTCAATTTCCTGGTTTTCTGCTTAAATTGGTCATGAAATGTGATCTGATCTTCATTAAAGTCACAAATAACAATATTTCTACGCTGATAAAACACAAACAGTCATGATCTTTCATGTCTTATTGAACACACCCATTGAACATATAAAGTGATGGTGGAAAAAGTAAGCGAAACAGTGCTTTAATAACTGGTTTAACCACCTTTCGCAGCAAAAACCTCAAGCAAGCACTTCCTGTAGCTGTGTATTAGACCTGCACAACGTCCAGGAGTAATTTTGGACCATTCCTCCTTACAGAACTGCTTTAGCTCACCCATATTCTTAGGATGTCTGGTGTGAATGGCTCTCTTGAGGTCATTCTACAGCATTTCTATTGGGTTGAGGTCTGGGCTTGACTGGGCCACTCCAGAAGGTGGATTTTGTGTTTACAAGCCATTCTGTAGTAGATTTACTTCAATGTTTAAGGTTATAATCCTGCTGCATCCCACGGTTTCTTCTGAGCTTCAGCTTGCAGACAGCCACCTTGAGATGATCCTGTAGGATATCCTGATAAACTTGGGAATTCTTAGTCCCCTCAGCAAAGCAGCCCTAAATCATAACGCTCCCTCCACCATACTTCACTGTTGGGATGATGTTTTTATACACTGTTCTCTTTTTACGCCATAAATAGCACTGCATGTTCTTCCCAAACAATTCTATTTGTCCACAAGACATTTTCCCATTAGTGTTGTGGAGTGTAAAGGTGGTCTTTGGTGAACTTTAGGTGTGCTGCAATGTTTTGTTTGGAGAGCAGTGGCTTCTTTCGTGGTGTCCTTCCATGGACACCATGCCTGTTCAATGTTTTACGTATGGTTGACTCATGAAAGGAGACAATAACCAGCTTCAATTAATCCTTCAAGTCTTTAGCTATTACTCTAGGATTCTTTTTCACCTGATTGAGCATTTACTTCTTCCACCATCACTTTGTATGTTTAATGAGTGTGCTCAATAAAGACATGAAAGATGTTGATTGTGTTTTATCAGCTTAGAAATATTGTGTTTGTTGATATTTGTGACATTGGTGAAAATCAAATCAAATTTCATGACCAATTTATGCAGAAAACCAGAAAATTGAAAACAGTTCACTTACATTTTCTTGCGACTGTATACACATAAACATCATGTTCAGTATACTGATGATTTTCAAACTTTTTTTTTATTAGGTCCATCATAAAGGAGGTAAAGAACGGACTGATTTTGAGGCTTTTCGATATTATCGACCAGGTTATCTCTACGTAAGACCCTTTTACTCCAAAAGCAAAAGTTTCCTGATGTTGACGAAGGCTCCAGAGAAGCTCAGCTGTAAAAGTGATGCAACAGTGACGGCCAGTTACATCATTCAGGGCAGTGCACTGAAAACAGGCCAGAAAACCTTGGATTTCTTCTACATTGTATGTTTAATATTGACAAACTTTTTTTTTTAAACCATAGTTTACTTAAACAAGGGATAGAATTGAATGAATTTGTTATAGAACGACTTCTATAACAAATTGTAAAATGAGGGAATGAACAAATCTTGGAAACCAATTCTTAATTTGCAGAGATTTATTGGTTTATCGAACCAGTATCCACTTGTTAAGTCTGATATCATGCGTCACTACTTCCAGTCCAAATGCTCTATCAGATCCCACAAGAAAATGTAATATTTGATGTAATATTACCGAAAAACCATAATCCTAACCTTAATCACTGTAACGAAATCCCAGATGGTCAGACAATGATTCAACTTTTATAAATCGTTAAAATGTTGGTGTCTCAGATGCCGAGAGGGCAGAGACTGTAGTGTATACCGCAATATTTCAGTGCTTAGCTCAAATTTGTAATTGGAATAAATAGTGTTCATAAATGACTGTTGGGATAGTATTCTCAAGTGAAACGAGTAGATGCTTGGACCTGTAAAAAACAACTATCCTTACAACTGATGGGTTTATATTCCAATATAAACCTATAATGGTCTGATAAAACTATATATATATATATATATTAGGGCTGTCAGTTGATAAAATGTTTTAATCTAATTAATTACAGGGTGCTGCGATTAATTAATCGCAAACTAAATTTGGCTGTGAAAATACCCCAAAAGATAATTTAAAGCTATTACTGTGTTGAATGTTTAGGCTACAACGGCCTAACATAAAGTATGGAACATAAAAGAAGATAATTTGAGAAACATCTCAGGATTTTTTGTTCATGCAATGAAAGTCACTGGTAGCCAAAACAGCTTTGTTACCAACAGTCTTCAAAATACCTTCTTTTATGTTGTGCAAAAGAAAGTAAGTCATTCAGGCTTGAAACAACATGAGGGTGAGTAAATGATGACAGAATTTATTTATTTATTTATTTTTGGTGAACTATGCCTTTTAATGTTTTTTATTTATTTATTTTTTTATAAATTAAATGATTCTCTAAAGAAGAAACTAAAACTACCAGCAAGTGGCGGTAAATAATCCGTGTATCATTCGTTCTTTTTTTTTTTTTATTTAATATTGAAAGTAGAAAAATGAGAAAACGGCTCCTTTTTTGTTTTTTCGTGTTTTTTTTTTTTTTTTTTTTTTTTCCAAAAAAACGAAAAACGAACATTCAGCTTAAATTTTCGTTTTTCGTTCAGGGGTAGAAAAATGAATTAACAGCGTGAATATTCGATTTCTACATGTGGGCAGGAATTAAACTCCCCTTTCTGCTGATTGGTCAGCTGAAGACCAAACCGTGCCGTCATCAGTTCTTCCGCAGTATCATACAGTAGAATAATAGTCCTCCGCTGCTGCAGTTGTACGGATTCATAACGCATTTATTGCAACTACATTTAATCTTTTTTCATCAAACAGACTAATGAATAGCTCGACACAACTAGTACCGGGGCAGAGTTTAGACAGGGCTTTCTTCTGTGTAGACCAGCGGTTCTTAAAGTGATAGGGGGTCCGCTTTTTTTTTATCATGATATGTAGGCCTACTGTGATTTATTCCAAAGTGACTTATATGCAGGTATTGTATTTTGTATTGTAGTGTCAGGGGCATCATGCACTCATTATTTTTTCACTGCAATCTCTAGAAGTAATCTATAACAATTTCAACAAAAATGAATGTTTCATCATGTTTCATTTATTTGACAAATAATTTTGTATTGTAGTGTCAGGGGCATAATTTTTGAGGGGGCACGAGTGAAGGGGGTGGGGCTTGTCATGTGACACAGCAGCCACAATACCACTGTATAACTGATATAGGCTTATGTTTTATTATTTTTTTTTTTATTCAAAATATTCCCATAATATATCATGAAATATCTTGACTCTCAAATATGTGTAAGTAAATGCATTTTGCACCTTAGCTGATCTATAATGGGCAATTTGCAAAGTAGCCTAACAGTGTAATATGCATAAAAATCCGTATTTTTACTTAAGTCATACCATAATATTTTTAATACGACTGACTTTGTATTTAATGTGAATTTAATAAAAACATTGTAAGTTTCTAATTAGCCTATAACACTTTTATTGTACAGAAAGAGAGCAAAGAACCTTTACATTATCAAAGAACATTTTCACTTCAGTCCAGTGAGTTCAAGCACTCCCAAAATCTCCCATAATAATCTCTAAAGCTGTTTACAGTGTGAAATTAATGTCTTACATTCGTACATCTTCACTTTGTTGTTTCTGATGAGAGAATTCGCCAGAGAATTCAGTCAGTCAGCGCGCGTTTTAAAAGACAAGTATTAGCTGTGGTTCATGTTTGTGGCATGCGCTAGAAAGATGCTCAAGGAGACCGAGATGTGCTAAAGCAGCGCATTCTGTTGTTCTCTTTATTTTTCAAAGGCATAACATTTTGTAGTTATTTTGAACATAACGTTACACAAATAAAAATATTAATTTTACCATACGACTATAAATAACAGAGTATTAAGTTTTTTTCCCCTTAATGGGGAAAAAAATCCAAGTGAACATCAGTCAGTACTCAATATTAATTTAAACTGCATATTTAAACTGCTTTAAATCAGTGCTGGGCAACAATTCATTGCGGTTTATCTCATCCAAAATAAAAGTTTTTGTTTACATAATATATGTGTGTGTACTGTGTATATTTATTATGCATATATAAATACACACACATACAGTATATATTTTGAAAATATTTACATGTATTTACATGTATATATTTATATTCACATCATTTATATTATATATAAATATATTTAATATTTTTTTTTCTTAAATATATACATGCATGTGTGTGTATTTATATATACGTAATAAATATACACAGCACACACACGTATACTATGTAAACAAAAACTTTTAGTTTGGATGTGATTAATCGCGATTAATCGTTGCCCAGCACTACTTTAAATATGACTGCTGCTTATTTCCTGTGCACTTCAATACTGGTCTGCACTTGACTGTAGTCGTGTCTGTCTGCTTATTGAGTTTATTTAACCCATCACAATTTATTGGAACTGTGTGAACTACTCACCTTAATGTTGGTCTAAAGGCTTATTACTTAATAACCCCAAAAATGTCCTACTAGCACTTAACAATTTAATGGCAGAGAATGGTGACTAGTTTTTTTGAAGCAGATGCATATCTATTGTAAAATAATCCTATGCATCTCGTGGCGTATATTCCATGCGAAGGTATACTGATGGTTTGGTGAGAAACCAACCGAAATGGCAAGTTATTATATTTTATGAAAATCTTGCTCACGCTGCGCACGAGTGCATATCCGTTTGAGATATCAATTATAATCAATTTGAATAAAACAAGACTACATTATAAAACTCTAACAGTAGGCTATTTAATATCTGTTGTTCTCCGGTTGTCAGTCAGAATGACAGTTCTTGCGTGAACATTATAGGCCTATATATACCCAAGCCAATTTATTATTCTTTGCTTTTTGTCTTGGTGTTTAATATATTTATTTTGAAACGAATTAATTAATTAATTTCTTAATTAAACAAACAGACTTACTGGGTGAGCAGGGTAGGCTATGACAGCCTCATATCATACCCTGCCATGCCCAGCTGATGCAAAGAATATAATTTATATATACACAGAAGAAAGCCCTGTCTATGGTTTGATCTTCGGCTGACCAATCAGCAGAAAGGGGCGTTTAATTGCCACCCACAAGTAGAAATCGAATATTCAAGCTGTTTATTAATTTTTCAACCCTTGAACGAAAAACTAAAATTTAAGCTGAATTCTGTTTTTTCGGCTTTTTTTGCAAAAAATAAATAAATAAAAAGGAGCCGTTTTTTTTTCTTTCATTTTTTTACTTTCAATATTAAATTAAAAAACGAATGAACGAATGATACACGGATTGTAAATGTCTTTATTCATTCGATTCGATTCATTCAAATGGCTGATTCATTCAGGAATGAAGTAAACGGCTCTCTCTATGAATGGGCTTTGAATGATTGGTTCACACCATTCGTTCACGTGAATCCATTCAGAACTAAACACCGATGTGTTGCTCACAGACGCACAGCAGTTCTGGTGTAGCTTTATAGGTAATATTTTCGTTGGCAATATTGAACAAAAACACACAATATTGTGTTTAAAATAGGTCTGTGAACACAATATAAACTACTTGTTTACGGAACTGTTGTATAAAATCACATTTGCACCTTATAGCCTAGGGCCTAGGCCTATACAGTCTATGATTTGCACTCGTGTTCTTCCTGACAAAAACAGCACTCGTGTGACATTGCTCTTGCTGCTGGTGTGATATCGCTTATCATATGATATAAATAAGAGACAAAACTCATAAAGGGGCATTTTTGCCCCAATATCTTGAATTGTAGTGCATAACTTCGTTTATGGAGTTGTTGTCCTGCATCATATTTGTCAACAGCCAACTGTATGCAATATAAGATGAGATGCAGGGCTGGGGGCGGGGCTAGTGCGTTAACGGCATTAAAATATTTGAATCACGTTATTTTTCATAACTAATTAATTAAGTTAACGCGTTAAACTCACAGCCCTAATATATATATATATATATATATCAGAATCAGAATCAGAATGAGCTTTATTGCCAGGTATGTTTACACATACGAGGAATTTGTTTTCGTGACAGAAGCATATATATATGAAACCCTTAATGCTTATTTCCTCAATGGTTATGTTACACTGTAGGCTAATCTAGCAAATCTCAAAATGAATATCCATTTTTCATACTATATATTATCATATTGCGATGCCTAAATTCACTTAATTTTAGCTTTTATTTTTCATTTTAGACAAAGTAGTTTAGACTTTTTCTTGAAGGTTTCCTAATTCCATACAGTAATTATCTACCTGCACTCCAGGTCTTGTCCAGAGGCAGCATGGTTCAAAATGATCGTCTGTCTGTGAATGTGAACACCGGAAGAGGTACACAGCTCTTTGACATTAGCCATCACATTGTTCTCTTATTGTATAAGTGTATTTTTATGGTTTATGTACATTGTGTCTCAGCATGTGTCTTGTTTGTTTTCACAAATGCTCTCTCACTTTCATAAAAGAAAACAAAGGAAAAGTGACATTCACACTGAAGAATACAGCCGATCTTACTCCATACGCTCAGGTGGTGGTTTACACAGTTCTTCCCAATGGAGAAACAGTAGCAGACAGTATGGACTTCCCCATTGAAGAATGTTTGCCAAACAAGGTCAGAAAATCCCACATGAAATCTCATTTCAGAACTCAATGTGCCCTTCAAGTTTTTATGTTGTGGTGAGAGCGTGCCTGTACTTTTACAGGTGTCCTTAAAGTTCTCGTCTCCCACCGCAGTACCTGGAGAGAGGACATCTCTTAACCTGAAAGCCAGTCCTGGCTCCTTATGCTCTGTGCGGGCCATTGATCAGAGTGTGCTGCTGTTGAGACCAGAGGCCGAGCTGGATGCAGCCTTTGTATGTTACGCAATAACTTACATTACAACTATAAGGAATTGATCATCTCTATTTTAAGAGATGGGTCAGGGACGTGGCACTATTTTTTTTTTTTGTAAAAATACACTAGAAATAGATCCATTTACAAAAATGAGTCGAATACACTTCTTTCATAATAAGCATGTTTTAAATTTTTTGATAACTGATTGATAATTAGATCATTTATTGGGGTAAAAATTTAGTAAATGTCAGAGTGTGAAGTAAAAAATGCCAGAGTGATACAACTGTCCTTATATTATAATGAAAATAAAGCCTCTTTAAATATGGACAGTTATCAGGATATAATTAAACATACAGAAAATTCAGATTTCTTCATTTGGTTTAATCCTGACCAAGGGACTTAAACATAAGTTAATTATTAACTGGAAATGCAACTCACTTAAAAATCTGTGAGTATGGCTAACAAAAGATCTAACAAAGTTGTATCAGAATAACTCTAATGTAATCAATGGAAAAATTAAAGATAATCTTAAACGTTGGTCCTTCCTACCATATTTAGGACCAGTTTTACTAACAGCTTGCACCAGCGCAAACCGTCTTTTGGCATTAAAATAGTACTGTCAGGTTTTGCTAAACACGCGCAGTGAAGAATTAGTGCTGAAAAGGCTTGGACAGTTATTTTTGCACCTGACCTTATGAATATATATTTGTAGGAGTTTCCCTTTCAGACGCAAAATTTATGGGAGGAGCGTATTCAAATGAATCACGCAACGAGATTTACTAACGTTAGCGTTTGTCAAATTACTGGTATTTGCGCCATTATTTAACGCCCAAAAAGCATGTCTTAAACCAGGGCTGTCCGAACTCGGTCCTGGAGGGCCGGTGTCCTACAGAGTTTAGCTCCAACCCAAATTAAAAACACCTGAACCAGTCTTCCAGTCAGGTGTGTTGAGGCAAGTTGGAGCTAAACTCTGCAGGACACCGGCCCTCCAGGACCGAGTTTGGACAGCCCTGTCTTAAACTATTAAACTCTTAAATTGTTGCTAGGAGAAGGCACCGCAGAGAAGAGAGAGCGCGTGGTAGAAGGGAGAGGATTTTTTCCACACATATGAATTTTTTTGGAATGCAAGAAGAACACGAAAATATAATTTGCCAAGCCATGCTATTTTTTATTGGCTTCAGGAAATAAAAGACAACTTGAAACCTTCAACTAGGAGTCACGCAATACCAGGTCTATCAATACTTCTCGCAACTTCTAGCTTCATTTTTTGGGGGGGGGCGGGGGCTCCAGTTCTTTTCAATGTACTGTGGCTTCTTTATTTATTCTTTATTTGTGACTGCTCTAATTTGCGCTGCGCTTGGTATATTGCGTTGGCCGATATGTAAACGAGATTTTGCGTCTGTGTTTGCGTATTAGTAAATCACCCGAAGAAATGGGAACCTATGCACCTTATATATGTAACCTGAGACGTTCCCTTCCGAGGGAACATCGAACTGCGTCCTCTAGCGGTCGCTATGTGGAATGGTATATCCATGCCGCCATGCTGAGGGGAGTGCATGCCAAGCACCACGGCGAGCACTAAGTACCAACTCTACCAAGCCATGGGAGTTGCCCCTATAGGACGCCTTGACAGCTGTTAGTGACATTGTCCCCTTCGGCCAAAGGCCTGAGCTGCATACCCTGACCACACCCTGACCCTGACCTGTCACCCAGGGGGGCTACCACCAGCTCTGAATGAGCTGGCTTGGCAGATCTCTGGTAGCAAACACCCTGCTCAGAAATGTATCGCCAGGAATAGATAAGTCGAGTGGGGCCCAAGGTGAAAAACCGGGGCCTGGACTAACTCAGAGAAAGGGAACGAGGCTGACAGTGCATAACCTATACCATGCAGGATTTTAGAAAGTGCGCAGGATGCTTAGCGTACACACTTACCACAATGTGGCATCCAGCTCTCAGACCGAGAGGGGAACACCAGCGCTCAAATTGGAAGCAGTGTGCTCATAGATAACCCTCTAGAGTGAGGGGAGCACTACAAGCTCAACCACAAGAGCAGCATATCAGGGAGGCAGAGACCTAACAATCTGGTATTGCTGACTCACGGAGCTCTGGGGCGGAGAATTTGAATCCCAGGCAGAGAGGAAACTCAGATGCACAGAAGGAAGCAGTATGCTCACAGGTAACCCTATAGGGTGAGGGGAGTACTTCTGAACTCACCAAGAGAGCTGCCTAAAGAAGATGGCAGAGCTCTTGACATGGCTGTCCGGCGGAGCCCACAGAGCGAAGGATTTGACTCTCGAATGAGAGGGAAACACAGATGCTCAGAAGGGAGCGGCGTGCTCACAAGTGACCTTCTATGGTGAGGGGAGCACAACTAGCTTGACCAAAAAGCAGCCCGCCAGGGAGGCAGAAAGTAGACCAGAAGCCTGGCATGACTGCTGACTGGAGCTAAATGGAGCGGAGGCCCAACTCTCAAAATAGAAGAGGAACTCAAATGCTCAATTTGGGAGCAGAATGCTCATAGGTTACCCTCTAAGGTAAGGGGGGGGGGGGCACACTGCTAGGCTCAACCAATCAAGGAGAGCAGCCTAACAGGGAGGCAGAGAGAGACCTAACAACCTGAGGCTGCTGCTCAATGGAGCTCCAAGGAGTGGATGACCCGATAAGAAGAGACCTTAGATGCTCAGTTGGGAGCGGCGTGCTCTAAGGTAACCCTCTTAAGTGAGTGGAGCACTGCTAAGCTCAACCAACAAAGAGAGCAGCCTAACAGGGAGGCAGAGAGAGGCCTAACAACCTGAGGCTGCTGCTCAATGGGGCTCCAAGAGCATGAGGGGAGCATTGCTAGACTCGGCCAAAAGGGGCAACTTATCAGGGAGGCAGCAAGCGGCCAAACCACCTGATGTCGCTGTGATGGAGCTCAAAGAGCGGAGGGCTCTGCCCTTAGCAAAGAGAGGGGAACCCAGCTCGACCGAAGCGATCATTAGCCCAGGGGCAAAGTACCTAGCTCTCAAATAGAGAGGAGGACTCACATAAACTGCCCAGGACCGGCGAGCTCATAAAACACCCTCCGAAGCAGTGGTAGTCAGGGGAGCACGGCCAAACTAGGAGCGACAGGCTCATAGCTAACCCTCGCAGTGAGGAGCGCACTTCCAAGCTTGACCAGAAGGCAGCGCTAGATTTGAAGGGCCAGTCTAGCAGGGCCCAACGAGAGAACGTCAACTGATGCAGCTGAGCACAGTCTTATATTCTCTATCTCGATAGAGAGCATGGGTCCCATTTAACCAGGCCCAAAGAGAACATGTATAGGCAACGGGACCCAATAACCCATTCATGCATACAGAGCTACTGCTCCTCAGAACTGAAGCACTCAGGAAGAGTTTCCGCAGAAACACATCTCACTTGTACCTTAGGGAAGTCAGTGTTCTCAAGCCCACTCCGCGAAGGGGCGATTCACTGGTTCGACCATAAGGGCAGTGTGACAGGGAGGTCCCGCGGGCCTGACCATCTATCGAACTGCAGAGTGGAGTTAAGGAGTGTTAAGCACTCAACGCGTCAGCGAGGGGAGCTCTAGCTCAGAGAGCATGCATGATGGTTGAGAGGATGACTCAAATCTCAACATGGGTCCCATTTAACCAGGCCCAAAGAGAACATGTATAGGCAACGGGACCCAATAACCCATTCATGCATACAGAGCTACTGCTCCTCAGAACTGAAGCACTCAGGAAGAGTTTCCGCAGAAACACATCTCACTTGTACCTTAGGGAAGTCAGTGTTCTCAAGCCCACTCCGCGAAGGGGCGATTCACTGGTTCGACCATAAGGGCAGTGTGACAGGGAGGTCCCGCGGGCCTGACCATCTATCGAACTGTCAGCGAGGGGAGCTCTAGCTCAGAGAGCATGCATGATGGTTGAGAGGATGACTCAAATCTCAAGAGACCCCTCGGGGCAAGACATGAGTAGTGAGTCCTGGCCAGGGCAGCTTCTCGAAGCAAACACCCAGCCAGGACACCAGGGAGCACGTCACGAAGCATATACTCCAAAAAGTGCTCAACCTGAATGGAGGATCTGCGAGTCCTGAGGTCGCAGTGTAATACCGGGGACCTGATGGCTAAGGAGGCTACCGCAGAAGCCCAGCGACTTGGCTGTGTGGTCCAGTAGGCATGAAGCCGAAGATGTAGGGCTAACATCCAGCCTGGATCCGATACCGACGGGTGAGGTCATCACCACAATCGGTCAACAGCGAAACAGCGCAATTCAGAAAACAGGAACAGGTCCAAGTAGCGCTGCGGGGAAAACTAGTTAGTGAATTCACATAAACTAGCAATAGAGTAGATGAAATGGATCGTCCTCACCCACCACGGCTCCCGCGCATGACTCAAGCTCACGGATATAATCTGAAGGCGAAGTCCGAAGAGCGCTTGGGTCTGGACCATCAGTAGATATTTCTATGGGATATAGAAACTAACCAAAACATCATAGGTCCAGCATGAGAGACTGTAATGCGAGCGCAGGAGGCTCCTACCTAACCTCGGTCAGGTGGGTGGCTTTTGGGGAATTAATGGGAGGAAGATTAGAGCAGATGTTAATACTCTTAGAGGGAGGTGAGAAGATGGCTCAGGTTTTACTCTGGTCTGGGCGAGAGTGTTGAGAACACCTCGTCTGGATCACCTCCCTCAAATCTTGCCTGTTACCCTTTGACTCACGCCTCCTTTGAGCCGTACCCGAAGGCGGGGGAGGGGCGCGAGTAGCGACACTAGTCTTCTATGCCCGCCTCTGACCCTTAGATTGAGACGGGCCAGGACCCCTTTGTTGTTCAGGCTCAGACCTGGACCTTCTTGGAATGAAGGATTTAAAGGCAGCCGTGCGCATCTTGGCCTCATTAAACTTCTCGACCACCATCTCGACGGAAGTGCCGAAAAGCTCAGAAGGGAAAACTGGCACATCAGGGATAAAGCCCTTCTCTTTTGTCCTGATATCCGCCAGGTTTACCCACAGATGCCTCTCCGTAACCACCATGGCCGCCATAGATCTGCCAATGGCAGTGGCAGCCTGCTTAGTGGCACGGAGAGCAAGATCTATGGTGCGATGCAACTCAGCCACCTCATCAGGGGATAGAAGCTGCAGCCTGATCTGCTGCTGCGTATGCACTGCCTCGTCTGGATCACCTCCCTCAAATCTTGCCTGTTACCCTTTGACTCACACGACCTTTGAGCCCTACCCGAGGGCAGGGGAGGGGCGCGAGTTGCGACAATAGTCTTCTGTGTCCGCCTCTGACTCTTAGATCGAGACGGGCCAGGACCCCTTTGTTGTTCGGGCTCAGACCTGGACGTTCGTGGAATGAAGGATTTAAAGGTAGCCGAGCACGTCTTGGTCTCCTTAAACTTCTCGACCACCGTCTCGACGGAAGTGCCAAAAAGCTCAGAAGGGGAATCTGGCGCATCAAGGAGAAAGCCCTTCTCTTTTGTCCCGATATCCGTCCAGTCCACCCACAGATGCCTCTCTGTAACCACCATGGCCGCCTTAGATCTGCCAATGGTAGTGGCGGCCTGCTTAGTGGTACGGAGAGCAAGATCTGTTATGCGATGCAACTCAGCCACCTCATCAGGGGATAAACCCTGACCTTTATCCAGGTCTTTCAACAAGTCAGCCTGATAAGTCCGAAGCACCGCCATGGTGTGCAACGAAGCTGCAGCCTGACCTGCTGCTGCATACGCCCTGCCATTCAAACGAGATGTATCTTGAAGGGGTTTGGATGGCAGGGAGGGAGCCTTAAGAGAAGATGTCTCACACACAGAGAGATAGCAGGCCAGCATCTCTTCAATAGGGGGCATCTTCTCATAACTGTTCTCACGCATCCTCTCAATATTGGCATAACTAGTATGCTGAAACCTATGGATGTGGGACGAAAATGGATTTTTCCAAGCCTTCTCAATTTCCACATGGAGATCAGGAAGAAATGGAAGGCTCACTTGAGCTGGAGGGCTGTGGTCAGAAAGATAACGCTCATCGAGGCAGCCTCGAGGCGCCGCTTTCTTGGCCTGCTTCCACGGCAAGTCAAGCCTCGCCATGGCGCGTTCCATAACCTCAAGCAACTCACCGTACGCAGGGCAGGAGGAATGAGAGGACTCAGTCTCAACTTCTTCATCCTCATCTGACATCTCCTGCTCTTCCTGGCTTGGAGCCAGCAGAGCACTAGCCGCTGGATCAGACGATGTAAGAGAAATAGCATCGTCATCCAGCAGCTCACTCTCGTCCGTGATCGATGAGCGCGAAAGGGAAAGACCCTTTTTCAACTCCTCAGCCAGGTCCACCTGCGATCCCCACAAGTTCATTTTCCTCTGTGCCTCAGCAGCGGCGGGTCCTGAACCGCGGGGAGCTGATGGCTGCCCCTCTTTCCTCGAAAAAAGAGACAAATGAGAGCGGAGCTTTTTCATCGGAAAATGCTCACAATGCACGCAGATTGCCCCCTTGAGGACATTGCGCACGTGCTATTCGCCCAAACAAAAGACAAAAATCGTGTGTGTCATCAGGTGTCAAATAACGAGGACACAGATCCACACACTTCTTAAACACCTTACTAGTGCTTGCCATGGTAAAGAAGAAAAAAAAATCGTTCTTACCGGAATGAAGAAGAGGATGACGTGTTCTCTCTGCGCCCTTTTATACTGTGGTCGCACCGGTAGTGACTGGGCTGTCATGGGCTGTCGCCGGCCAATGATATTGCCGTGTTTAGATGTATGCTTCAGACACCGGTCACGCTGAAGGCATTTGCCATAGCGACCACTAGAGGACTCAGTTCGATGTTCCCTTGGAAGGGAACCAAGAATTAGATATAAAAACTTTTCAAATGGATAAGAGTAAAGGAGGTATGACCCTCCCCAGTCTCAAAGATTACTACTATGCCACACAGTGAAAACCACTGGTATATTGGTGTGATTTAGAGGTGGAAACAAAATGGAAAGAAATAGAAAGTGAGATCAAAGGGATGCCATTTCAGGCTTTAATAGGTAAAAAAAAAATCTAACTTCCGAATGCAGAACCATTGTCTTAATCCGATAACTCAATTTAGTTTGAAAATCTTGTTTACAGTAATAAAGGAGATTCGTTTGGAGAAGCAAATTCAGATCTTGAATTGGCTGACACATGACCCAGACTTTAAACGAGGGACAACGGATCATAGGTTTTAACAAGTACCTCACTTTGCACAATTATAAATGATAGCAATATGGAAAGCTTCCAAACTTTAAAAGGCAAGTTTAGTCTTGTAAATCAAGACCTATTTAGATATTTACAGGTACACCAATATAATTTGTGTAGAAAATGATGTGATGTGTGGAAATATATTATGACTTTTTACTTTTTTTTCAATATTTTAACAATATTTTAATGTTTCAAAAATATTTTTAACAACTGCTTCACTGCTCATTAATATTTTTTAAAAATCATATGGTGTAGTGAAAAATATGATATTACTTTTTACAAGGTGGTTACATCACAACATTAAAATGTTATTTAAAAAAAATATATATACATATATATAATATATATAATAAAACAATGTTTTAATTAAAAAATATATTAACAAAACTGCTTCACTGCCTATTAATATTTTAAAATATTTTTTTAAAACAAAGTTCATTAGGTGTATGAAAAAGGTTTTTACTTTTTACTTGGTGGATAACATTTTTTGAATCATTAAATAAAAAATGGTGTACATGTTTTTTCAGAACCTCATAAAACATATATGAATACAAAGAGTACACTAGATTTACTAGATGTTATGCACTATATTTTTATACAACTTTTAACATGTTTAATTATGATTTTTGATTAATTATTAGGAGACTTCAGTGTCAGTCCTACGGATCAATATCTGTTATTATTATACAGGTCTTTGGAATGCTACCAGTCCAGAGTTTGTCAGGTTACCCATACAACATTGAGGAGATAGAGCCTAACCCCTGCCGTCCTCCCTGGGAGGTGATAGTCCCACTTGCTGAACCTGCAAGGCGCAAGCGTTCCCGCTTCTATTACCCTTACTACGCCGACAAAAATGATGTCTACAACATCTTTAGAGTAAGATACACAAAATCTCCCATTTTGTATTTCAGAGGTCTTTCATTGTCATCTGATTCTTACTGTACACTATCCATTGTACACACAGTAACATAACACTTGCTTTTTCCTAGGCAGTTGGAATCAAAATCACTACCAACTCTGACGTGAAAGCACCTATAGTTTGTGATAATGACATGGCGAAGGTGATGCGATGTAAGTAACTTGTTTTTTAAGGATTTGGAAATACCATTTATCTGAGTGACCCTTATGGAATAAAACTACATGGGAATATACTGTAAAATATAATGAGATATATTACATAATACATTTCCATATATTGGAAACTAGTGCTTATATTTTTCGATATACAGCAATATATGCATTGACAATGTATGGCTATATATTGATACATACAAATATATTTAGAAATGAAGACAAAGATAAATCTAATATTCATGATGTTTGATCCTTTATTAAGTTTATATTGCACATACTGTAGATGTTCCCATAAAAATGTCAATGTATGTACACACATATATAAACACATTCACCGAATGAATTAAAGCAGATTTTTAGTTCCCAACGTGCTTTGCTTCTGACTGTTAAAGGAGAGTAAACATTTTTAAATTAAGTGTCATGTGTATTGCTCAATATTAATATAGGGGGAGATCTGTTAGTGTTTAATGTTGTATTATTTTGAAATGTAAAAGGGTTTCTGGTATGTGTAAGTTTGTGAGGTTACCATTGTGCAGAAGAGTAGAGAGACGGTTAGGATGACAATTGGTCAAACACCATTAAATTATGTTACTTTATTTAAAAAATAATGGCCGTGCACTTTTCAGCACAGTGATAGTCCGTTAACTAAGTGTTTAGTATGAGCAGGTGTGGTTATGCTATTGTAAACTAGCTAGATTTTAAAATATGAAACATATATATTGTTAAATATAAGAAATATATATTTCCATATATATGTGTATATATTGCATGAGTAAATATATGTTCAATATATTTTTACACATGCAGTATACCGTATCTTATCACATGTACATCTATATATGATAAAGTGTATTACTGAATATAAAATTACATATATTGTGATATATAAGTAAATATATTGTCACATATTTTTCAGTATATGAAAGCGGCAATTGCTTATCTATTATTCAATATATTGTAATATATTTACACAATGTATTATTCTGTATAATTTCTAATATACCGTTATGTCATTTAATATATTTTGATCATTCATATATTAGGAAATATATTTTCTTTGCGTAAGGGTAGATTCTCCAGGTGTGAGAAATCCTGCTGAGGAGATCCGCGAATTCTTTCCAGAAACCTGGATATGGGATCTTATACCTGTGGGGTATGAATCTGCACCATGGCATTACTGTATATATACTGTACAATTCTTTTTAATTATACAAAAACACTATATATTCTTGTTTTCACCAGGACATCAGGATCTGTGGATTTTGCAAAGATTGTCCCAGACACCATCACTAAATGGGCAGCAGGGGCTTTCTGCACATCCCCTGTCGGGTTTGGAGTGGCCCCCAAGACTAATCTCATTGATTTCAAGCCCTTCTTTGTGAGCCTTGCCCTCCCTTACTCTGTTATCCGTGAGGAGACGTTCACTCTCAAAGCCACTGTATTCAACTACCTCCCCAAATGTATCATGGTAAGCCCCCTTAATGTGTTTACTTGTTTTTCCTGGAGCGGTTTTGTAGTAAAAGCGTTTCCTGTAGGCTGACACTGTAAAAATCTCTGTCTTTTAATAAAGGTGAAGGTCACGCTGGTAAACTCAGCGCAGTTCACAGCTCAGCCGTGCAAAGGCTGCACTTACACTCAATGTGTTTGCTCCGAAGAGAGCCAAACCTTCCAGTGGATTGTTACACCCTCTGTCCTGGGTAAGCCAGATACTTTGACTTCTGTATGAGCAAAAACAAATAGAAATTTCATTTTTATTTCAATTTGCTTTCCCAAACTGAAGAGTTTATTTCACGTTTCTACCAGAACATGGTATTACACTTATAATATGAATGTCTTAAAGGGATAGTTCATCCAAAAATAAATGATTTTTTCTGCTGGTACAAAATATATTTTGAAGAATGTTGGTTATGGTTATCAAATACATAATGGAAGTCGATGGGAACTAAAACTTTGATTAACGACTTTGTTCAAGATATCTTATCCGCAGAACAAAGAAAGACATACAGGTTTGGAATGATATGAAGGTGAGTAAATGATGAGAGAATTTTATTTTTTGGGTGGACTTTCCTTTTAACATGTCTTGCCTTGACTGTCACAGATTTGTTTATTATTGCAGGCCCTAGGCCCAGGGTACTTTGTTTCTTCTGTGACTTAAATCCACAGTCACTGGTGTGTGTGTGTTTTACAGGAAAGGTGAACATTACAGTGCGTGCTGAGGCGGTCCGGAGCCGAGAACTGTGTGGAAACGAAGTGGTGACTTTGCCAGACAAAGGCAGAGTTGATACTGTGATGCACAGCGTTCTGGTGCAGGTGCGTGCCTTTACTGTATGTGAGCTTTCAGAAACCATGATTACTTTCTTAATACACATTCCTGGTCATACTGTGTTGAAACATTGTTCTAAAGGAAAAAACAACAACAACAACACTTTTTTAGATAAAAGCTATTTGGGTATTGTTTAGGGTCTTAAAAATAGTTAAGATAGTTAATAGTTAAATGTTTATTGTAAATTTAATACTATATCAAGTATCTATCTATCTATCTATCTATCTATCTATCTATCTATCTAAACCTTAAAAATACAATTGAAACTGTTATTAACCATTTTTATTCTCAGGCAGAAGGAACTAAACAGTCAATCACTCAGAATGAGCTCATCTGCTTAACAGGTTAGTGGCATTATAGTGTGTTGTGCTGTCAATTAAAAGAAGAATAAAGAAAAAAAAATATTCCAGCTTTAATAGAAGTTGACATCTGTAACATGCTGTCAGTTACTACATACCACGGATAAACATTTTGACCTTCTGTTTGTAAAAATAAGCAAAAATCCTGTTTACATTAATGCATTACAGTGGAAGTCAATGATGCAAGGTATTGCACTGGATAAATGTTAAAATACTTTCATCGTTTCAAAAAAGCTTTAACAAAAAAGCTTCCAATTTCAGCTTTTAAACCCTGTGTCGTTTTCACAAGAAATGGAGAAAAGGATTGTCTGTAGTAAAGTACAGCATGACCACATGTTTTGAACTTGATGTTTTTTTTTTTCTATTCCATTAGACCGTCCACAGGACACATCCGTTTCTCTCACTCTACCCAAAGTGTTTGTCAAGGATTCTGCAAAAAGCTTTATCACTGTTCTGGGTGAGCCTACTGTAAAAGATATGTTGACAAATGTACATAATATACATTGATTGCTGTGTAATATAAGTATTACAATGTTAAACACTATGTAATCAATAGAACTGCTCTCAATGGGTAGTTCTGGGTTGTTTTTTTAATTATACTGAGGGTTATTTGGCTGTTTGGTCCGTAGGTGATCTGATGAGTAGTGCTCTGAGGAACATTGGTGATCTGTTGGCTATGCCGTACGGTTGTGGAGAGCAGAACATGCTGCTTTTTGCCCCCAATATCTACATCCTTCAATACCTGGAGAGCAGCGGGCAGCTCACTCCTCAGATAAAAGACAGAGCCATAACCTTCCTGGAGAGCGGTGAGGAAAACTGTTATAAAATAGAAGATGCAGTAAATTTTTTTTTTAATACAAATATGTTTAAATATTTTGCTAAAAAGGAAATCAAAAAATTCTGATTATAAAATTAATGTTTGCAGTCTTGTTTTTCTTTTAATAAATAAAAATAGCGATATTTTAACAATATCAATTTACAGATAATTAGTTATTTTTTAAACTTTTTTTTTTCAAGCTAGCACATCAGAGCTCCTCTTGTATCTTCCATTAGCTGGATTTGACAGATGAATCAACTCAGTGGTGAATCAAAACTTAATGAGAGAAATACCGAACTTAAATTAATTAAAAAAAACAAAAGGTCCAGTTGATATAATCAAGCATATCAGACTTTTTTCTTTCTTGTGTTGCAGGCTATCAGAGAGAGCTGACATACATGCATGATGATGGATCCTACAGCGCTTTTGGGAGGAATGATCCTTCTGGTAACACCTGGTGAGTCTGGTACAGAGACAATTAAAGCATTTAGTTACTCAGCTTAGTTGTCTTACTGTGTGGATTCTGTCTTCCTGTATGTGGATTTAACGGCCTTCTGGTAAGAAGGTGTTTCTGGAATAGGGAAAACCTAGTCCACATGAACTTTGCACAAGGAAACATCCTGAAAACTATTGAGTCAGAGTTACCAAATTATGGGTATTTGACAGCAATTTCTATTGTTTCCTCAGGCTAACTGCATTTGTGATGAAGAGTTTTAGTGGGGCAAGGAATTATACATTTATAGATCAGACTAACATCGATCAGGCAAAGGAATGGCTGGGTCAACAGCAACAGGACAACGGCTGCTTCGCCTCTGTTGGGACACTCTACCATATTGGAATGATGGTAAGAACAAGAGAGCCATGCTCAGGTCCTTTATCTGCTGTTGGAAAAAAAAAAACATTTTAAACTAGCCTAAAGTCCCAGCTGGTTTACTGTAGTCTACACTGCTGGTCAAAAGTTTGGAATAATTAAAGTGTTTTTAAAAGTCTCTTTTGATGAAAACAGTTATTTTAAAATGTAATAATATTTAACATTTTTTACTGTATTGTTGATTAAATAAGTGCAACATTGGTGAGCAAAAAAATATTTGTTCAAAAACATTAAAAATCTTAATTTTTCAAACTTTTGACCGGTATTGTGGCTGGCTTTTAGGATGGAAGACCAGATTGACCGGAATGGGAGGCCAGCTAAACCAGCTCAAACCAAGCAAATCAGCTGTTCTCTTTCAGCTGAAATATTCTGGTCAGCTAATAACATACCCCTTTCTATCAAGGTTTAAAGGGGTCTCACAACGAAACAGCGTCACACACGGTGGCCTAGAGTGAGCGGCAGTGGCCTACAGTGAGCAGAGGCGGGTGGGCTTGAGAACGGCGGGGCCGGCGATTTCGATGAAGGAGCGTCCGGAAGGACATGTGACTACCGCGGGCTGGACTCCGCTTCGTCCACGGGGAAAGCCGATCCGGCGATCCACAGGG
>NW_015546187.1:291890-335169 GCF_001515605.1 Sinocyclocheilus anshuiensis | reverse complement strand
GTCCTCTTTTGGAAGGCCAAACAAAGTAGTTTCGCTTTCACAACGAATCACACAGTGCCTTCACGACATGGCGGTGGCAACAACAATACTACAGCGAGAATAAAAGTTATGCCTTCTTTCTTTGTATGAACATTTGGGCGGCGTTATGCAAATCTCCCCACATAGCGACGGGCGTGTTAGAACGAGGCGTTTTAGGTAGGCGTGGTTGACTCTTAACTTTTATAAAGAATATCTCTTTGGATTTGAGACTTTAGTCTTTGCAACTTTACAGATCTTCTTTATGCACCAAGAGCTTGTAACACTCCAAAGAGAAAGGAAAAATTTAAATTGCATCATATGACTCCTTTAATTTAATAGGTGTTGACAGCTCACATCAGGGGCGTAAATTTAATCTAACAGTTGGGGGTGGACAATAAACATAAAATTTCTCAAGAGCAATTTTTGAAGGGGACACGAGTAATACAGCTAAAATTGTACTTGTAAGGATATGTATACACAGAGGAAATTCTTACTACTTTTAGTGCAAATTAGACAACTTTCAGCGGTTGTGTCCGTTATAGACATTGCTACCCGTCACAGTGTTGCCAACTCTGTAGTTTTCCCAGGAATTGAGCTACTTTATCACTATTGCCGCGGGTTTGAAGCGACCCCAATAACGTGTATTTTTACCCCCTGGAACACGATTTTTACTGGGGGACCCCTCGAAACGCGGTTAGTTTGGGCTAGTTTTGAGTAGCAATTGGGAAGGTTTTGTTGTGAAAACCTGGCAACCCTTTCCATCAAGCAGGTAACGTTTTTATTGCTAACATAGTGGAATCATCGAAAAATACATTGGCATCATCTGTATTAAAGAGAAAATAATCACTTAATCTGATGTTTAAGTGAATAAAATAGCCTTGACAGCCTTGGAGTTCCACAAATATTGACTTTGTTCTCCCTCACCGGACTTGTGAGTGTATAGGTGATGTAAAAGAGAAAGCAGGCGTTTGGACCAAAGCACTGTGAGGCAAGGGAGGGGGAGAATCAAAATGTTTCTAAACCGCACTTTTGCCCCGTTTGCGTTTGTGTTGTTTTACTACTTACACAATAATTTATTTTAATTATTATATTACACAATTAATAGCGTGGTTTTTAATAATATTTTTAGGGGGGACAACCCTCAGGGGGGTCCTGTCCACCCTCCCCGCCCCCCCGGATATCCGCCTATGGCTCACATGAACTGAACATTGGTATCTGCAGGGCTTTTCTTTTGCAGTGTGCAGGAGGGCTTATTGTATAACCGTGTTTTATACAACAAGACTGTGTGTGTGTGTCTTGGGAGGCAGGTGAAGAATGTCCATAGATTTCACTGGTTCAGATAGACTATCTCATTGGCAAAATAATTTAAACTTTAAGTTTAAGCATAAATTTAGCATGTTTTAGTGATGCTCATTGTTAAAAGACACTATATAAACAATGTAATAATATATATTGTTTAAAAACTGAAAAAGAGACACATTTTTACATATGTTAAGTAAGTCAACAATTAGGAGAACATTTTTTGACGTTCTAATGTCATCTGCATAACAGGGCACACTGTAAAATTCCATTTCTCAACTCTTACCACAACTCTTAGGAAAAAGTAATGCTTTGAGTTACATTTAAATAGAGAAATATATAGCAAACAGTTTTAGAAAATAGAAATAGTGTGGAGTGGGATGAGGAGATGATTGCAGGGAGAGGTAATGGATCAGAGTCATTTATGGAGAGGAAAATGGCTCCTTAATCTGGTGGTTCTGGATTTCACAATCTGAAAATATCTCTTAGATGGCAATATATTGAGGAGATTGAAATGCTGAGGGTGGGAAGGATCTTTGATGATGCTTTTCCTCTCACAGGGTGGCGTCAGCGATGAAGTCACTCTCTCTGCATACATCACCGCAGCGCTGCTGGAGTTAGGCGTCCCGAAAACTGTGAGTAAAACCCTCTTTATGGCTCCAAAGAGATGGACTCTAGTCACAGATAACTCAATACAGATAATGTGACTAATGAAGGAAGCAGACACTCATTAAGTCTCTTGTGTGCTTTGTAAGGATCCCATGGTGTCGAAAAGCCTTAAATGTCTGAAGGAATCTTCCAATAACATCGCCAACACTTATGCGACTGCTTTGCTGTCCTACACATTCACTCTTGCTGGAGATGAACAGATGAGACGGAGCCTCCTCTCCAACCTGGACCAGCAGGCCAAGAGAGAAGGTACCATTCAGCTTTAGATTAAAGAAGACAATTAAAGATACTAAAAAACTTATAAGGATGTGCAAAGTATATGGTTCCAAAAAAAAAAAAAAATAGAAAGGCTTCTACAGTATATATTTTATATGCCGTGCATGACATGCTGAAGAAAAAACAGATATCGTAAATTAAGAATTTGTTCCCACAACTTATTAATGGACCCAGGAACAAATCAAAATAATAAAAAATATATATTATAATTTTCTTCTTAACATTTTTCTGTGTACTCCCAATACTAATTTCTTTGGACCCTGGTTTGAAAACCCCTGAGCTAGATTATCCCATTGCTTTTAATAATAAACACAACCACCAGCCTTCGATGTTCCAGTTTCCTTGCCCTGATTATTTTAGGTGTTGTTAACTTTTTAACAACTTGCTGTTGGTTTAAATTTTCTCTTTTCATTTTTTTTGTGTACCCCCAGTACCAATTTCTCTGGACCCCAGTTTGAAAACCCCTGATCTAGATTATCCTGCTGCTTTTAATAAAAAAAACAATCACCATCCTTCAATGTTCCAGTTTTCTTGCCCTGGTTATTTCAGGTGTTGGACGATATTGGACTCTGGCTGATAATGCACAACCGATGGGGTCTGTGGAGGTAGAGATGAGTGCCTATGTGTTGCTGGCGCTGCTCTCAGGACCCACACTCCCTGGATTTGGACTGAACTACTCTGCTGGCATAGTGCACTGGTTAACCAAGAAGCAGAACGCGTATGGAGGCTTCTCCTCTACACAGGTGTTATTTATCTCATGCAGCTTTTTTTAGACCCCTTTCTGTCTTTATAATGTGTTTTATCATTATTGACTGTAAGTGGTGTCGTCCCTCTCTTTCTGTGAACAGGATACTGTTGTGGCACTCCAGGCCCTCGCTAAGTACAGTGCTGCCACTTACAATCCAGAAGGATCCATTACCGTAACCGTGACCTCCCCCTCAGGCCAGAGGAACCAGTTCACTGTGAACCGGAACAACCGGCTGCTTTACCAGGAGAAACAGCTGCAGGAAGCTACTGGCACATACAAGCTGAGGACAGAAGGCAAAGGCTGTGTGTTTGTGCAGGTCTGTGCACCTCTTTTGATGCACATATTGAGAAATCCAAGGAATAGTTAATCTAGAAATGAAAGTTTTCATCGTTTACTCACCTGTATATCATTCCAAACCTGTATGACTTACTTTCTTCAATGGATCACAGAAGGAAGTCATAAGGATTTGGAATTACATTAGGATACTGATAACTATAAAAGGGATGTAAATCACCTCGTCTTTGACATCATTCTGTGTTTTTTTGTCTCTCAGTTTGCCTTGCACTACAATATCCCACCTCCTCCAGACTCTTTGGCCTTCAAAATCAAATCAAATCCTGGGGTTTGCAGCAACACAAAGAAACCAGCTTTTACACTAACCACTACTGTAAGGTGTCACATTTCTGTTAGAAAAAAAAACAACTACTGTCCCTTATGTGTATTATACTTTCAACATGTGAATTTGTGAAACAAATTTAATGTTATATCATTATTTTAGCATTCTTATTTAAGTAATTACTATGCACGCTGTCATTATTTAAAGGGATAGTTCACCCAGAAAAAAATATGTTGTCATTTAATCACTATCAAAGACATGAACACCAGGGTAAGAGCAATATTTAAATTTATTTATATTTATTACTACTTGCAAACCTCTATGACTTTGTCTCTCCTGTGAAACAACAAAAAAGAGAGTTATTTTAAAGAACCTTCATACAGCTCTTTTCCATACAACATCAAAACACTGTAAAATTATTCAACTAGGCATTTAAATGCTACAAACTAGCAAAAAGTATAATACATTTTAATTGCATGTTTTAAAAAAACATAATAAATATTAAATATACTATTGTTCAAAGGTTTGGGGTCAGTATGACTTTTTTAAAGGATGCATTACATTGCTCAAAAGTGACAGTAAAGACAATATAAATATAAATGTAAAATATTCATATTTCAAATAAATGCTGTTCTTTGTATTAATTTGTATTCATGTTCATCAAAAATTCCTGAAAAAAGTATCACAGTTTCCACAATAATATTAAGCACATAAGGAGTGTTTCTTGAGCTTCGAATCAGCATATTACTGAAGAATCAAGCGATACTAAAGACTGGAGTAATTACTGCTGAAATATCAGCCTTGCCATCACAGGAATAAATTACATTTTAAAAATATTCAAATATAAAACAGTTATTTTAAATTGTAGTAATCATTATTTTGCTGTATTTTTGATTAAATTCTTGTTGAGAATAAGAGACTTCTTTAAACAACAACAACAAACTATAAAAGGGATGTAAATCACCTCGTCTTTGACATCATTCTGTGTTTTTTTGTCTCTCAGTTTGCCTTGCACTACAATATCCCACCTCCTCCAGACTCTTTGGCCTTCAAAATCAAATCAAATCCTGGGGTTTGCAGCAACACAAAGAAACCAGCTTTTACACTAACCACTACTGTAAGGTGTCACATTTCTGTTAGAAAAAAAAACAACTACTGTCCCTTATGTGTATTATACTTTCAACATGTGAATTTGTGAAACAAATTTAATGTTATATCATTATTTTAGCATTCTTATTTAAGTAATTACTATGCACGCTGTCATTATTTAAAGGGATAGTTCACCCAGAAAAAAATATGTTGTCATTTAATCACTATCAAAGACATGAACACCAGGGTAAGAGCAATATTTAAATTTATTTCTATTTATTACTACTTGCAAACCTCTATGACTTTGTCTCTCCTGTGAAACAACAAAAAAGAGAGTTATTTTAAAGAACCTTCATACAGCTCTTTTCCATACAACATCAAAACACTGTAAAATTATTCAACTAGGCATTTAAATGCTACAAACTAGCAAAAAGTATAATACATTTTAATTGCATGTTTTAAAAAAACATAATAAATATTAAATATACTATTGTTCAAAGGTTTGGGGTCAGTATGACTTTTTTAAAGGATGCATTACATTGCTCAAAAGTGACAGTAAAGACAATATAAATATAAATGTAAAATATTCATATTTCAAATAAATGCTGTTCTTTGTATTAATTTGTATTCATGTTCATCAAAAATTCCTGAAAAAAGTATCACAGTTTCCACAATAATATTAAGCACATAAGGAGTGTTTCTTGAGCTTCGAATCAGCATATTACTGAAGAATCAAGTGATACTAAAGACTGGAGTAATTACTGCTGAAATATCAGCCTTGCCATCACAGGAATAAATTACATTTTAAAAATATTCAAATATAAAACAGTTATTTTAAATTGTAGTAATCATTATTTTGCTGTATTTTTGATTAAATTCTTGTTGAGAATAAGAGACTTCTTTAAACAACAACAACAACAACAACAACAAAAACTTTGAATGATATCTATAAAAATTATGTACAGAAGTCTTGCAGACAGCTGTAACAAATTCCACTGCAAATATATTGCTAAATGAATTAGTAACTTAACTTATCCATTTGATGCTATAAAGAAAGAATGAATAAAGATTCAACCTACTTTATGGCCTAATAGACTCTTTGCTGTCTGCCAGACTACATACAGAACAAGGTGTGGTTGTGAACCCTGTTTGTGATTGTTGGAATGATTATATGACAGGTATAGCGGCACACGAGCGGAGACCAACATGGTGATCATTAACGTTAGGCTGCTGTCGGGGTTTAAGCCAGATGAGACGTCTCTGCAGGCTGTGAGTGACACTTGAAGGGCTCTGGTCCTCTTTTAATATCAAGTTGTGTAGCCAGGGTTTGATTCATTCTCACTCACTCCTCTGTCTCCACAGCTGAGGGAAGACCCCACAATCAAACGTCTGGATCTGAATGAGGATCATGTCATTTTCTATTTGGATAGTGTAAATGTTTTATTCAAATACCTTGAGGGGTTTGAACCCTTTTTGGGACAGATCACTAATATTTTGACAATAAAAGGGATAAACTGACCCCGTTTACTGAAACGAATAGTTCACCCAAATATGAAAACTGGCTGAAATTGTACTCATTCTCAGGCCAACCAAGATGTAGATGAGTTTGTTCCCTCTCGGGCGAGATCCCAATTCGTCAGTCACGACTGACGTAACGTCTCCGTTCCCTCCTTCAGGGAACGAGGGTTACACAAGTAACCGAGACGTTTCTTCATCAGAACAGATTTGGAGAAATGTATCACTACATTACTTGCTCACCAGTGGATCCTCTGCAGTAAATGGGTGCTGTCAGAATGTCTGATAAAAACATCACAATAATCCACAACAACTCCAGTCCATCAGTTAAAGTTTTGTGAAGTGAAAAGTTGCATTTTGGCTACCAATGAGCTCGCTGCTCATCATTCAAATATATGATTAGTGCTTGCAGTTGCAGCTTGCTTCAGAAACCCTCCACCTTCCCCAGCTCCACCTGCATAGATCTGCTATGAGGTGATTCATGTACGCTATATGGGGGTTATTTCATGTATGTTATATTTGCAGGAGCAATATTTCTTACATGCTCACAGCAGCATGTTGTGGATGTTTTGGCAGTAGCAAGTCTCGGTACTTGCTCTGCCGCAGCAGCAGCGTAGCAGATTTATTCCGCCAAGACCAAATACATTAACATTGTCATGTACATTACCATGCCAATCCCTCCGAGAGTTGTCATGACAGAACTGTTATTACTTGTAAACAGTTATTGATCTGTGCATATTTCTCTCCTGATTCAGATGAGACAGCTTTTTCACTACAGGAAACAATATTATGAATAGAGGACTTGTATTGAAGCTGGATGCATCTGGATTACTACAAACAAACTTTTTACTTCACAAGACATTAATTGATGAACTGGAGTTGTGTGGATTATTGTGATGTCTTTCTCAGCTGTTTGGACTCTCATTCTGACGGCACCCATTCACTGCAGAGGATCCATTGGTAAGTGATGTAATGCTACATTTCTCCAAAACTGTCCCTATGAAGAAATAAACTACATGTACATTTTCAACAAATTCTCATTTTGGGGTGAACTATTCCTTTAACACATTTTTATACTGTATGTCAATAACCCATAGAACATAAATCTCTCTATAATCATAATGTAATAATAACTTTCTCTTCCATTCCAGTTGAAAAAGAATCAGGAGAAGTCCATCAGCCTGAAGCTCATGCAGGAAGTACCGGTGCAGAACCTGAAACCAGCTGTAGTGACCGTATATGACTACTACAAGATCAGTATGTGTTTATTCATCACTGTGCACTCTGAAATACAATATAGGGTTTTTATTATAAACCCAGCAAAATATAATAAATAATAACATAATAATAGAAAAAATAAATCATAACAAAAATCTGAAAAACAATTTCCATTTTAATGTTTTATTTTTTTTTATAAATCTTAGTGACATCATGATATAAGCATTGCGTAATTATGCTTTACGAGCCTGTATTTAATTTTACCGTAATGCATTTTCATTTTATTGAGACAAGCTCAACAATGTAGTGCATAAAAAAACTAGGTTGTGTTTTTATTCCTCCAGGTGAATTGTCTGTGATTGACTACACCTCCCCATGTGCATAAACACTACTGTAAGTACAATAGTACAATTTTTATCTAAAACTCCATTAGTATTTGTTTTATAATTGAACTCATAAATCTGAATTTAAAGACATTTACATGTTTAAAATAACTATTTTCAAATGTTCTTTTGAACTTTATATTCATAAAAGAATCCTGAAAAATATCTAAATGGTTTTCATCATCGGTAATAATTTTACCAAATTCAAATCAACATATTAAAATTATGTATAAAGAACAGATATGAATGTAATATTATGATATAAATAGATATGTTATATTGCTTGATAAAAAAAATTATTAACCTATTGTTTTTCAGGCGATGATCTGAAGTGCTAATGGCTGAAGTATTGTACACTGGAATATATGGCGAGACAGATTTAATACTGACACTTTTCCTGTTTTTCTATCAATTTATTGTAATAAAATCTTATTGTTTTCCTAAATCAAAAATAATGCATTTATGCATTATGCATTTTAGTTGCTATTAAACAATTTGTCAATTTATGCATCTGAAGCATTTGTGCCCTGTGATTATTTATTATCTAGATGTATTATTACTGTACCTATGCAAATATCTGGATCTTAAAAGAATAAGCTATACCTAATATCAGTGCATATTAGTCAAATATTAAATCCTAATTTAAAGTTTTAAATCTCTCCCAACCAAATTATGTATTTTGGAAAATGCACACATCTGCCAAATTTATTTTTGGTGTTTTTTGCCTTTATTACTATAGGACATTGTAGCAGAGACAGGGAGCAATTGGGAGAGAGATAGTGGGGTGGGAAAGGTCCTCGAGCCAGGATTCAAACTCTGTAATGCAACGGAGTGACATGTTGGCACACTGCCCGCTAGGCTATCGGCTATTCTCCTACTGTTGCCCACTAAAGCGGTATCAGTTTCAAAGCTTTCCAGCAATTACCAAATAATGTCAGTAAACGATCCCAACAAATTGTGAACATTACTGAGCACTGAACACTGTTCTGAAGTGTGTGTTCCATTCAGCTCAAAGCTGGAGGGCGCTCTTGCGCAGAAATTTCTAAACGGACTCATAGAAGTAATAATTTATGATGTGCCATGAAATCCCTGAACAAAGGCATTCAGCTATTGCTGTGTACATGCACGATTGCTGTGGCTTATGTGTGTTTTTCAAGTAATTTCCGGATAATAAAGTATCTGAATAATGCAGTGCTAACTGAAATATAATTTATTGAAGTAGCATATAGAAACTATAAAATATATTTTCTGCCTTATTCTGTGATAAAAAAAAAGTGTAGTATATGAACAATTCATAAAATTGCCTTTAGGAAAATATAAGAAAAAATATTACAGAATACAAAGTATTGGTAATTGTCCAGCGGTTTATTTGATTTCTGAGTCAATTAAAAGTAAGAGATAAGAAACTAAATAAATAAATACAATCTGACAATTAGACAAAAAAGGTATTATTACATTTGACATTTCTGTCCCCCTCACTTCTGAAATTATGACTACGCCCCTGGCATAAATTATCCAAAGGTTACAGCATTTTGGAACAAAACAGACCTTTTTGTTTAGCCCTTGACTCACTGAAGGCATTTTAAAAACTGTTGGGTGCCCAAACACCTCTGACATAATTGAGAAAAGGCTAATGAAAATTGGTGAGCAGATTTTGCATAGCTGCCCAGACATCCAGGTATAAATAGGCCATCGTAGCATCTGCTTGCTTGTTCTGTTTTTTTCAACAGCAAACTTTAAGAGCAAATTTCCTCCTAAAAGAGCAATTTCTCTCAAAGAGCTTCACTGGTTGAACTGTGTGTGTTTATATCATGCCTTTCCACCCGTGTGCTTCTGGTTGCGGTTTTCATATCTCTTCCTTCGCACAAGCTTTGCGTTCAGTGTTTGGGCTGTGCTCACGCTGAAGCAGCGCTCGTAGATGGCTCGTGCCCCGAGTGCGAGGCACTTTCCATCAGCACGCTGCGCTCGTGGCTCTGGTTCTTTGCCAAAAGACTTTGAGTCATCCCGGCCGCTTGCCGCTCTGGTCCTTCTACTTTTCAGTATTGAGCTGCATAAAATTGCTATGGAGGAGCTCGGAGAAGCGAGAATGGTTCTGCCAGGGGAATCCCCGCAGACTTCACGCTCCTCCCGCACTTCGTGCCTACCGGTAGAGCTTTCAGATGAGTTTAAGAGCTCGTCTCAGGGTGAGTTCAATCTCTCATTTGGGGCTTGTGAAGAGGGTGAGCTGTCAATTGCTGCATCCGTGCTTGCCCGGGCAGCCAAAGGCATCAGGCTTGAGTGGAATCCTCCACCCTGTCCCGAGTGCTCGCGGCTAGATGATTGGTTTCTGGGTGCTGAGTGCAACACTAAGTCGTGCCCAGGCGATTGTGGTGCATCTTTGCCTGCAAAACACTGCCATCTGGTGGGGCTGCCCGAGACTCCCATCCAGGGCCTGTAAGTTTTCTTCATCCCTGGTGGCGAAGTCTTATACAGCTTTTGGAAAAGCTGTGTCCGCCCTGCACACCATTGCCATTCTGCAGGTCTACCAGGCCAAGGCATTGAAAGATCTGCACGAGGGTTGTCCCAACCCAGAGGTATTGCAGGAACTGCACTCGGTGACTGACTATGAGAGTCACAGCGCAGGCTCTGGGTAGTGCAATGTCCACGTTAGTGTTCCAGGAGCGCCACCTGTGGCTCAACCTGGCTGAGATGTGGGATGCAGAGAAAGTTTGCTTTCTTGACATCCCCATTTCATAGGTTGGTCTCGTTGGCAACACTGTGGAAGAATTTGCACAGCAGTTCTCAATGGTTAAGAAGCAGACGGAAACCATTAAACACAGTCCGGTGAGGACTGCCGAGGCCTCAAAACAGCCTGGGCCTGCAGTCAAGCCCAACCACGGCCCACCACTCGCAGGAAGCCACCACCTTGTCAATAAAAGAGCAATTTCCTCCTTCTCTAAGTCACAGCTGTTCTGGCCCTCCCAGTTGCGACGGCCAGATGCTGAAACTATGCATCAGAGCCTGCTCGGACACAGACATTCTGTCTCCTCACATTCTGATGCAACAAGTCTGTCATCCAGCCAACTCGATGCATGTTGGCGAACCTCTGTTCCCTCATCCATTGATGGCATGTCTGCCGGCAAGGTGCTGTTTTTTCCTCAGGATGTTTCACCTCGTACCACAGCACCTTTTGGTCCACTCGGCTGCAGAAACCCTGCCCTAGGTACGTCGAACGTGGTTCCCTTGAGAGCGCTGGCAAGGTATCTGGTCGCTTAGCTAAGCCTCTCCAATCCTTCCTGCTAGCTTTTTAGAACTATTAGGATCGGCTATGCGATTCATTTCACCAGGCGCCAGTTGAAGTTTAATGGCATTCTGTTTACCTCAGTATGAGGCGAGAATGCTGCCATTCTTCAATCGGAGGTTGCGAGGGTGGGGGGCTCAGACCGATCCCTGACTTGAGGGTATTGAACCGGGCCCTTCACAAGCTCCCGTTCAAAATGCTGACCCTTAAACATGTGAACATGTGTCCAACATCAGGATTGATTTGTGGCAATAGACCTGAAGGACGCGTACTTTCATGTCTCGGTCCTTCCAAGGCACAGGCCGGTTTGCCTTTGAAGAGCGAGAATATCAGTACAGGGTTCTTCCCTTCGGGCTATCCCTATCTCCTCGCGTCTTTACAAAAGTCATGGAGGCTGCCCTTGCCCCACTCAGGGAAGTGGGCATTCGCATTCTCAATTCCCTCGACGACTGGCTCATCTATGCTCACTCGCGAGAATTGGTCTGCACTCACAGGGACGTGGTCTCGACCATGTTGTCTGGCTGGGACTTAGGGTCTACTGGGAAAAGAGCAAACTCTCCCCCGTGCAGAGCATCTCTTTTCTCTGTGTGGAACTGGACTCTGTCACTATGACAGCACGCCTCTCAGAGCCTCGTGCTCAGTCAGTGCTGAACTGCTTGAGATCTCTCGGGCACAAAACAGCGATCCCTCTCAAACACTTTCAGAGGCTCCTAGGGCATATGATGTCCTCAGCCGTGGTCACGCTGCTGGGACTGATGCATATGAGACCGCTTCAGCACTGGCTTCATTCCCTGAGTCCTGAGATGGGCATTGCACCACGGCACACATTGTGTGAGAATCACACCGGAGTGTCACTGTACTTTCAGCCCTTGGAAGGACATCTCTTTTCTACAGGCAGGAGTTCCCTTAGAACAGGTGTCCAGACACATCATTGTCACAACAGATGCTTCAAAGACAAGTTGGGGCACTGTATGCAACGGGCGTGCAGCTTCCAGGGTCTGGACGGGCCCCCGACTGCACTGGCATGTCAATTGCCTGGAGCTGTTGATGGTGCTTTTGGCCTTGAGGAGTTTCGACTGTTGATCCAAGGCAAGCACATGTTAGTCCAGGCGGACAACACAGCGACGTTCGCATATATCATTCACCAGGGTGGTGTTCGCGCCCATCACATGTCACAGCAAAACTGCCATCTCTTGCTGTGGAGCCAGCACAGACTCAAGTCTCTGCATGAAACTCACATTCCGGATGACCTCAACCTTGTTGCGGACTCACTTTCACGGCAGGGCACGCTCCGAGGCAAATGGAGGTTCCACCCCCAGATGGTCCAGCTGATCTTAAGTCGATTCGGCCAGGCACAGGTAGATCTGTTTGCCTCACCGGAGTCCACTCATTGCCCATTGTGGTTTTCACTGACTGAGGCCCCCCTCGGTGTGGGTGCACTGGCAAATAGCTAGCCCAGGGACCTACGCAAATATGCATTTGCAAATATGCAGACCCTGTGCAAAGTCGAAGAAAAAAGAACAGGTCTTGCTAGTGGCACCCTTCTGGCCCAACAAGACTTGGTTCTCGGAGCTCATGTTGTTGTCTTCAGCTCCCCATTGGCAGATTCCCCTGAGGAGGGACCTTCTTTCCCAGGGAAGGGGCACAATCTGGCACTCGCGCCCAGACCTCTAGAACCTCTATGTTTGGTCCCTGGATGTGACCAGGAGGATTCCAGAGACCTGCTGTGGTGAACACTATTACTTAGGCCAGAGCCCCCTCTACGAGGTGACTTTACGGCCTGAAGTGGAGCATTTTCGCTGACTGGTGGGAAGACCCTCAGAGATGTGGTGTCGTAGATGTAGGGTTAGGTACACTCTGTTTTGGAGGGACTACTCAGCACTCTTTAAGAGTTGATCAAAATACAGTTACATTCATTAAAAAAGCTGAGATTCTTAGCTTTAAAATGTTACCCATTATTTCATTTAGTGGTTGCTTAGTAATTTGATTATGAATTCTTTCATGGGGGGGGTGTACTGAAATATTTTCATGTATTAATATATATTTAGTATTGCAATAAAGTGCAATACTACATTATATAAAATATATTTTTATTTAAAAAATCTATAAAAGTAACAGCTTATTTTTGAAAATGGTAAGCCCTCCTTTTTGCATTCTAAGATGTGTAAAATGCAACGTGAACATGCAGCAAAGGTAGAGGGATTATCACTGTTCTTTGACAGTGAATGAATGAATGAATGATGCATTTATATAGCACTTTATTGTGTATTGTTGTACACCCAAAGCACTTTACAATCATATGGGGGGGGGGCAGTGTTCATGTAACCTGCAAAACAATGGTGAGGGAGGAGTGTGTTTGACAGCTCTTTGTTGTCACTTCAGCAGTACTCTGCTTGTTTTCCAGTGTGCGTTATTTGCTGAATCCTTGAGAATCTATTCAGAGTGATTAAATACTTCACCCATTCACTGTGTGCTGTTGAGCTTGAATACCATAAGAAAAATTGTTGTTTGAAATGGACATTGAAATGGAAAGTTTAGAAAAAAAGAAATTATTTACATTTTCAATTTACACGTTGTTTCACATTTGACTTTCACAATTGACAGAGTGCTTTATTTATACCTTTATTTCAGAAGCTTTCTGTGGGAGCTTGAAGAAAATATGATAATATTTGAAATATGAAAATTCTTTGCTTCTGGCTTCTGATGTACATGGTCAGAATGCTGAATATATTAAATAATAAATATTAATAATCATTCATATGATAAATAACATTTCTCTTTTTTTTGTACTTTAACAGACCTCATGTTGTTTTCCTATTATTTTGACCTGGAGAGGATTTTCTTTTTTCATAAAAATGCTAGTTAAAATGTTATTGCATTGGTTAAAAACCTACTTGCAGTGTCAAAAATGACCGGCCTACAAAAAAATGCTTAGAAATATCTTATGATATATTATTACCAAATATTGAATTCAGTATTTTATCAACTTGTTTTCTTTCAATTAGCACAGGTTTTATATTTCTTTTTGGAACTGACTGATCATAGGCCACATTAACCTAAGCTTATGCACCTCAGTTTTTGAGTGAATATTGCAAAATAAAATAAAAAATCTATATATTTTTTTTCCCACTCAAAATATGTGCATAATCTCAGAAAAAAAGTTCAGATCAGTGAGGCCTGCATCCAGTCAACACTGTAAAAAATGTTGCTGCAATTAGTTATAAATAACTTAAAAAGAGGATTAATTCATTGAGTCTTTTTTATTTATTTTAATTCCGCTAAATGTTACTCTGTAATCTTCAGTGTAATGTCTGATTGTTTATCGTACTGAATATTTCTAAGCAAAGGCTGCAACCAGTGAGCAAAATATATGAATATATTGGATACTTTTAGAAATAATAATAATAATACAAAATCAGAAGAATGTATTATAGGCCTGATGTGTATTTTTCTGTATTTTTATTTGTCTAGTCCTTATTTAAATTTGCATTTGGTTTACAATGAACAGATTTGCCTGGATTATTCAAGCAAGCAGGTTAAATCTCATGGTAATGAAATGAAGAGTCGTGCCAGATCTGAAAAACGGAGAACTTGTTTACTTGTTTGGAAAGCCCCTCCTTGTTGTGAAGTGTCCTGTGTGCATCACCTGTGCAGCTGCATTTATTCCCACTTGTTTGCATTTTGGTTGCTGACACACATAAACTTGTGACTAATAAAAGGCGCACTTTCTTTGGCACGGTCGTCAACGAAAAACAGCAACAAGATTAATATACCAAAGTCTCCAAATTACATAATCTCTAAAATAAAGAAACAAAAAGTATCTATAACCTGTTTAGCAGGAAATGGAAGAAATACTCCTCACTTATTATCCAGTCCGTTATTGAATCACCAAGTTGGAGGTGTAGTGTCACTGAAACATAAGCTTTCCTCACCCCATCCTACATTATTCCAAATACACCTGTGAGAACCCACACCCTCTCAAACATAATGAATGCCATGTGTCTTTGTCCATGCTTGACACAATCCCAATGTTTCAAAACTTAGTTTCAGGGCTCTTGATAATGTATGCATCAAAAATTCAAAAAGAGCAACGTCACACTGAATGTACATTCTGGAGATTTCATTTCATGCACACAAAAGTGTAGTTGCATTAAAGTTGTCATGCATTAACGGTTTGATTTTCTGCCGCATGTTTTATTTTATTGATTTTTTTTGTTTATTTTCCTTTTAAGTTCATAGTGTCATACACAATATAACAATTTGTATAATGCATTTTAATAGTTTAAGAACAAGAGTTACATCACTGAAATAAATCATGAGATTCCAAGACTTTTCATTTAATTTCATTCAATTTAATAAGTGCTGTATAATTAATTGTTTTTTATTTAATTTAGTTCAATTTCATAAGCACTGTATTATTTTTATTTTTTTCAAGTTTATCATAGATATATAAGAATATTTTAATGGTGGATTTTAATAGTTTAAGATGCTTGAGGAACAAGGGTTAACAGTCATTAAAATAAACAATGACTGCCTGGAATAAATAAATAAACATTTTATTTATTTTTTTTTTTCTATTGTTTGCTCGTGTGTGTGTGTGTGTGTGTGTATGTTATTTTATTTTATTTTATTGTTTGCAATGCATAAAATTCCCAAGTCTCACACAACTCGAATGATCAATACCACTTGTTTGTCAAAGTAATCTTTCCAAAAAAAAAAAACCTTAAACTCATTTAGCCTTTTTGCAGCTTCATTGACTTAAATGAATTACTGTCCACTTGTTACACAACACAAGAGGAAATATGTCGATCGCAATGTATCATACTCCTCCTCATACCAGTTTTCATATCAACTTTCCATGCCTTGGTGTGGTAGGGCAGGGAGGAGGCAGAGGTGCATAAAAGTGTGCTCTTGTGTGATGGGATCAGTGGACGAGATCTCTGCGCATGTGCTGTACTTTTTCAAAAAGGTGAAGGTCACGCTGGTAAACTCAGCGCAGTTCACAGCTCAGCCATGCAAAGGCTGCACTTGCACTCAGTGTGTTTGCTCCGAAGAGAGCCAAACCTTCCAGTGGATTGTTTCACCCTCTGTCCTGGGTAAGCCAGATACTTTGACTTCTGTATGAGCAAAAACGAACAGAAATTTAATTCAATTTGATTCCCTAAACTGAAAAGCTTATTTTACATCTGATCATGTTTGTAGCAGGACATGGTATTACACTTACAATAGAAATTTCTTATAGGGATTGTTCATCCAAAAATAAAAATTATGTCATCATTTACCCTCATGTCATTCCAAACCTGTATGAGTTTTTGTCTTCTGCTGATACAAAAAAAATATTTTTAAGAATATTGGTAACCAAACACATTATGGAAGTGGATGAAAGCCAAAACAGGATTCTTGAAAATATCTTAATCCTCAAAACAAAGTCATACAGGTTTGCAATGGCATGGAGGAGTGAGTAAATGATGACAGAATTTTCATTTTTGGATGAACAATCCCCTTAATACATTCCTATTTTATTTTTGGGTGGACTATGTATTTAATTTGGATGTACTACCTTGACAGTCACAGATTTGTTTATTATTGCAGGCCCCAGAGGTACTTTGTTTCTTCTGTGACTTAAATCCACTGTCATTGTGTACTGGTGTGTGTGTGTGTTTTACAGGAAAGGTGAACATTACAGAGCGTGCTGAGGCAGTCCGGAGCCAAGAACTGTGTGGAAATGAAGTGGTGACTTTGCCAGACAAAGGCAGAGTTGATACTGTGATGCACAGCGTTCTGGTGCAGGTATGTGCCTTTACTGTATGTGAGCTTTCAGAAACCATGTGACTCACTCTTCAACATCAACAAGCTAACAAGTCAACAGGAAATTAAAATGTACTATAATTACTTTCATAATACATATTTCTGGTCATACTATGTTGAAACTGTGCATTATTCTAAAGAAAAAAACACTTAGTATGTTTAGACAGTAGCTATTTGGGTATTGTTTTAAATCTTCACATTAATTAAGAGTGATTTATTGCTCATACTAAGTTCTATCTATCTATCTATCTATCTATCTATCTATCTATCTATCTATCTATCTATCTATCTATCTATCTATCTTGTTTGGCTTTGCTTTAAAGATAAAATTGACACTGTTATTACTTGTATTTTTCAGGCAGAAGGAACCAAACAGTCAATCACTCAGAATAAACTAATCTGCTTAACAGGTTAGTGGCATTACAGTGTGTTGTGTTGTCTATTACTGTAAAAGAGGAATAAAGAATTTGAATCATTCCAGCTGAAACAGAAGTTAACATGCTTTACCACATTCCACACATAATAATTTTGACTTTCAATGTGTAAAAATAAGCAAAACTCCTGTTTACAGTAATGCATTTAGACTGGAAGTGGATAAATCCATGGCACTGGACAAATGCTAAAATACTCAACATTTCAAAAAGGCTTTAACAAAAGCTTCCTATTCCAGCTTTTAAACCCTGTGTAGTTTTTTTTTTTACACAGATGAAGAAAATGATTGTCTATGGTAAAGTACAGCATGATTTGAACCTGACATTTTTTCTCTATTCTATTAGACCGTCCACAAGAAACATCCGTTTCTCTCACTCTACCCACAGTGTTTGTCAAAGGTTCTGCCAAAATCTTTAGCACTGTTCTGGGTGTCTAAAAATATGCTGGCAAATTTCTCCATAATATTAGTATAAATGTTTGAAATACTCTGTAATCAATAGAATTGCTCTCATTGAGTAGTTTTCAGTTTTTAATCATACTGACGGTTATATTGCTTTTTGGTCCACAGGTGATCTGATGAGTAGTGCTCTGAGGAACGTTGGTGATCTGTTGGCTATGCCGTACGGTTGTGGAGAGCAGAACATGCTGCTTTTTGCCCCCAATATCTACATCCTTCAATACCTGGAGAGCAGCGGGCAGCTCACTCCTGAGATTAAAAACCGAGCTTACAGTGCTTTTGGGAGAAAATCCTTCTGGTAACACCTGGTGAGTCTGGTACAGAGACAATGAAAGCATTCATCCCTTATCTTACGTTATGTGTTACTGTGTGGATTCTGGTATATAGGTTTAATGCCAGTCTATTCACATGCTGTTTTTGAAATAGGCTGCTAGAGATATTCAATAAATCCACATGGACTTACTGAAATGTATCAAGGCAAATTTACTGAATCATGAGTATTTGACCGCAATATATATTGCTTGTGTGTTCAGGTTAACTGCATTTGTGACGAAGTCTTTCGGTGGGGCAAAGAAGTATACATTTATAGATCAGGCTAATATTGATCAGGCAAACGAATGGCTGGGTCAACAACAGCAGAAGAATGGCTGCTTCGCCTCTGTGGGGAAACACTTCAACAACATGTTGAAGGTTAAGATCCTCTTAGATCCTGATTTAATGTGGTTTCATCTGGTCTAGCTGGTCTCCCAAACTGGTCAGTCTGGTCTGGTTTGCTGGTTTAGGGGAGTCAACTTGCCAGACTGAAAGACCAGCTGAAGACTATCTGACAGCGCACATGGACTGAACTTTGGTATCTTCAGGGGTTTTCTTTTGCGTTCAGTTTGCAAGAGAGGCTTATTGTGGGATAATGTATTATACAATAAGAGTGTGTGTGTTGATTTGTGAGAGTGTTGTTTATAGATTTCACTGGTTCAGGCTTAATTCTTGAGGGCTAGTACTCAAGATATACACGATTATACTGTAGCTTTTTCCCTCTAACATAAAAAAGTAATATTAATAGTTGTGCATTTGAAATATCTTAGCATCCATAAAACAAGACATAAATATATAATTTATTTACTTTACCTCACTGGCAAAATTGTTTCAAGGATTTAATGAAGTTTATGCTTAATGAACCCCAAATAAAGTTTGGGGTTCATTACTTTAAAAAAAATAAATGTATACTTTTATTCAGCAGGGGTGCATTAAATTGCAAGTGACAGTAAAGACATTAATAATGTTACAAAAACATAAAAAATAGTGATTAAATAAATGCTGTTAAAGTAAACTTTGTTACTTTAAAGAATCCTGAAAACATTGTCACAGTTTCCACAAAAATATTAAGCAGCACAACTGTTTTCATCATTATTTTTAATAATACATGTGTCTTGAGCAGCAAATCGGCATATTTCTGAAGAATCATGTGACACTGGAGTAGTGGACACTGGAGTAATGGCTGCTGAAAATTCAGCTTTGCCATCAAAGGAATAAATTACAATATACTGTATTAAATTAAGAAAAAACAGTAATTGTAATAATAATTAATAGTTTTTAATTAATACAGCCTTGGTAAGCATAGAAGACTGCTTTCAAAACAATTAACACATCTTCCCAATCCCAAACATTTGATATATTATTAGAAAACTGAAAATGTATCTTGTTTTTAGTATATTTAGATGTAAAAAAAAAAAATAAATAGTAATCACTAAGAGTGCTCTGCAGTACACTGTATACAGTTAAATCTCTTGATGCTTAGGAAAGAACACATTAAAGTAATGCTTAGAGCTACATACTGTATAGAATATAGAAATAAATAGCAAAAGGGGGTCTAAGGCAATAGTTCAAGGGACCCAGAAACTCATGCCACTGGAAAAATTGAGATGACACGAAATGAGAAGAGCACATATGAGAAGCTGTTACAGCGTTGAGTGGGATGAGGAGATGACTCGAGGAGAGTCATTTATGGATAGGAAACTGCTCCTTAGTCTGGTGGTCCTGGATTTCACACTTTGGAAATGTCTGTTAGATGCCAATAAAGTGAGGAGATTGAAATTCTGAGGGTGGGAATGATCTTTGATGATGCACTCTTGCATGTCTAAATGTGTTTTTGCCCTGCTTCTGCTTTCCCAGGGTGGTGTCGATGATGAAGTCCCTCTGCATACATCACCGCAGCACTGCTTGAGTTAGGTGTCCAGAACTCTGTGAGTAAAACCCTCTTTATGGCTCCTAAGAGGTGGACTCTATATGACTAATTAAAGTGGGGAAGTCGTGGCCTAATGGTTAGAGAGTCAGACTTGTAACCCAAAGGTTGCGAGTTCGAGTTTCCGGTCCGGCAGGAATTGTAGGTGGGGGGGAGTGAATAACCTGCGCTCTTTTCCACCTTCAATACCACGACTGAGGTGCCCTTGAGCAAGGCACCGAACCCCCAACTGCTCCCCGGGCGCCGCAGCATAAATGGCTGCCCACTGCTCCGGGTGTGTGTTCACGGTGTGTGTGTGTTCACTGCTGTGTGTGCACTTAGGATGGGTTAAATGCAGAGCACTAATTCCTAGTATGGGTAACCATACTTGGCCACATGTCACTTCACTTTCTTCTTTTCACTTTCTTAAGTCTTTTGTGTGCTTTGTAAGGATGGTAGTGAAAAGCCTTGAATGTCTTATGGAGGCTTCCCGTAACATTACCAACACTTTTGTGACCACCTTGCTGTCCTACACATTCACTCTTGCTGGAGATGAACAGATGAGACAGAACCTCCTCTCCAACCTGGACCAGCAGGCCAAGAGAGAAGGTACTATTCAGCTTTAAATTAAATAAGACAAATAACGATACTAAAATACTTATCTTTAAGGATTTTGTTTCTTTTTTATTCATATACATTACATGACTATATATTAAATAAAAAGGCTCCAATAGTTTTTATTCATAAAGACCTTTCTATTTTGTGTTTGCTAAATTGAATAATTGGCTTTTAATTAAATAAGTTACTTAAATTAATTCAATTTTCAATTCAATTCAGAATTTACTTCTATAGCACGGAGCCCCACACATGTCAGCTGAAGAAGAAATAGATATTGTGACCATGAATTAAGAATTTGTTCCCACAACTTATTCATTTGTGGCAACATATTATTTACTCTTCCTTTGTTTTAGTTAAATTGTGGCTAATTAGTTCCCATGTTATGTTTTAGTTATATTGTGGGCACAATTTATGTTAACCGAGGAAATAAATTCTTAATTCACAGCCATAATATCTTGTTTTTTTCTCCGCATGTCATGTGTAGGACTCCGTAGTATAGTGTTTGTTGCTAGAAACTAGAAACTCCTCAAAAAGAAAGACAATAAGGCATAAACTACTGTATAGTTACTGTGCTGCAGAGGAGAAAACCCAGAAAAAAAATTCAAGAAATATAAAAATACTATTTCATAAAAATAAAAAAAAAAACAGACTGCAAATCAAATTAAGTACGTTAACTTTTTAAACAATTTTTTTCTTTTGTTATTGTTTGTTTATATTTTTTCTCTACATTTTTTTTGTGTGTGTGTTCCCCCAGTACCAATTTCTCTGGACCACAGTTTGAAAACCTCTGATCTAGTATTATCCTGCTGCTTTTAATAAAAATCACAATCACCAGCCTTCAATATTCCAGTTTTCTTGCCCTGATTATTTTAGGTGTTGGACGATACTGGACTCTGGATAATAGTGTGCAACCATGGGGCTCTGTGGAGGTAGAGATGAGTGCCTATGTGTTGCTGGCGCTGCTCTCAGGACCCACACTCCCTGGATTTGGACTGAACTACTCTGCTGGCATAGTGCACTGGTTAACCAAGAAGCAGAACGCGTATGGAGGCTTCTCCTCTACACAGGTGTTATTTATCTCATGCAGCTTTTTTTAGACCCCTTTCTGTCTTTATAATATGTTTTATCATTATTGACTGTAAGTCGTGTCATCCCTCTCTCTCTGTGAACAGGATACTGTTGTGGCACTCCAGGCCCTCGCTAAGTACAGTGCTGCCACTTACAATCCAGAAGGATCCATTACCGTAACCGTGACCTCCCCCTCAGGCCAGAGGAACCAGTTCACTGTGAACCGGAACAACCGGCTGCTTTACCAGGAGAAACAGCTGCAGGAAGCTACTGGCACATACAAGCTGAGGGCAGAAGGCAAAGGCTGTGTGTTTGTGCAGGTCTGTGCACCTCTTTTGATGCACATATTGAGAAATCCAAGGAGTAGTTCATCTAGAAATGAAAGTTTTCATTATTTACTCACCTGTATATCATTCCAAACCTGTATGACTTACTTTCTTCAATGGATCACAGAAGGAAGGATTTGGAATTACATAAGGATGAGTATACTGCATTATGACTATTTAAGTGTATATAAGTTATATAAATCACCTCGTCTTTGACATCATTCTGTGTTGTTGTTTTTTTTCAAGGCTCTCAGTTTGCCTTGCACTACAATATCCCACCTCCTCCAGACTCTTTGGCCTTCAAAATCGGTGCAAATTCTGGGGTTTGCAACAACACAAAGAACACAGCTTTTACACTAACCACTACTTTAAGGTGAGCCACACTTCTATTAAAAAATACCATCATGGAGACAGCTATTATGTATATAATACACGCATGTGATTTTTAATTTTTTTTTGCTAATTTATTTCGTTACATCATTAATAATTTATTTAAATGCCATTATTTACTATGACTTTGTCTCTCCTGTGAAACAAAAAAAGAGATATTTTAGAGAATCTTCTTACAGCTCTTTTCCATAAAGAAAAATTGTGACCAAATATAGACTTAAAAAAAACCCTACAACCCTATAAGAGTATTTAACCTGTCATTAAAATACTACAAACTAGCGAAAATTAATAATAAAAAAAAAAAAATCAATAATAAATATTAATCATATATACTATTGGTCAAAGGTTTGGGGTCAATAAGTCTTTTTTTTAAATAAAAATTAATAGTTTTACTTAGCAAGTATGCATTGCATTGCTCAAAAGTGACAGTAAAGACATTATAAATGTTACAAAAAAATGTAAATGACAAAAAAAATATTTTCAAATAAATGCTGTTCTTTCAAACTTTCTATTCATCAAAGAATCCTGAAAAAAGTGTCACAGTTTTGACAAAAATATTAAAAAGTACAACTGTTTTCAACAAATATTAATAAGAAATGTTTCATGCTTCAAATCAGCATATCAGAATGATTTCTAAAAAATCATGTGACACTGAAGACTGGAGTAATGGCTGCTGAAAATTCAGCCTTGCCATCACAGGTATAAATTATGTTTTAAAAATATTCAAATATAAAATAGTTACTTGAACTTGTATTATATTTAAACAATCTAAATTTAAACATAATTTATTGATCTACTGACTTGCTGTATTTTTGATCAAATTCTTGGTGAGAATAAGAGGCTTCGTTAAAAAAAAAAAAAACAACAACCCCCAACTTTTAATGGTATTGTCTATAAAAATAAACAAATATTTGCGAAGAGAAGTCCTGCCGGCAGTAACAAATTCCACTTGCAGTTTTATTGCAAAATGAATTTGTTTGTTTGTTTGTTTGTTTTATTTGACAAAATGTAAAAAACATAATACAAAAAAAGCCCATAAAGACTAATTCATACACATTTCAAAACTGTCGAGGATAATATTCAGAAAAAAGCCATAGGCTTATTTCCATTGTGGTCCTCAGTATTTAAAAAGTGGATGAGCAAATCATAAACTGAGTGCAATCAACATCAAGTTCAGAAACTCACCAAGCAAACATCTATAGATCAATGGAAAAAAACAATTTTTAACGTCCCTTCTAAAAATACTATCAACTTGTATGTTTAATACACCCAGGTAATTTATTCCAAGCAGCAGAGATAGTAAAATAATTTTTACCCATTACACTCTTGAACCTACAAGGATAAATCACTTGCCCTTGTAGAATGACAATGAACCTCTCTTACAAGTACATAATATTCTAACAGACAACTTTGAAGTTGGAACCCTTTATTATCTTAAACACCATCATCAGTTTAAGAAAAGTTACCCTTTTTTTTCGACTTTTAAAAAAACGATTTCCTTGTAATGTTTATTTTGGAAATGCAGCAGTGGATGTCTTGCTAAAATTTTTGTTCGATTACACATTTTTGAATGAGCTAAAGCAGCCATCTTTTCTCCTGCCAGGTTACTGTCCAAAACACAACCCAGATATTTTAGTTCTTGTTTATGTATAATAATTTGATCTTCAACTTTAACCTCTAATCTAGAGCATTTTTTTTTTTTCAATTTAACAGCCAAGCTAAATTATATAACTTCAGTTTTTCCCAAATCTAAAGACAGCTTATTATGGCAAAACCATTTGGAGACCCCTTCAATCTCTCTACTTAATATATTTTCAATGTTTTCCTTCCTCTCATGAGATACAATTATTGCTGCATTACCTGCATATAAGAAAAGCTCATTAGAACTGGCCATTTTTAAATCATTAATATATAATAATAATAATAAAAAAGTAATGGACCTAGTTCACTCCCTTGTGGAACCCCCTATGAAATGGTCAAAAACACCCCATTTAAATATACTATTTGATACCTATATTCAAGGTAAGACTTAATCCATTTACAGGCTGCATTACTAAAACCCATTGCTTTAACTTTTAAAAGCAGAATACTGTCTCAAAAGCTTTTTGCAAATCTAACAGTGCCATCCCACTTAACTTACCTTTATCTATTTCTTTCCTTATATAATCCGTTATTTATAAAATTGTTGTCTCAGTGGAGTGTTTCCTCCTAAAACCAGACTGAAACTCATACAATATATTATACTTAAGATAGTCTTCAATCTGCTCAAATATAATCTTTTCCATCACTTTTGATAAAGCATTCAAAACTGACACCGGCCTATAAATATTACACTCAAACCTACTGCCTTTCTTAAAAAAGAGGAATAACTCTTGCTTGTCCTAACTCGTCAGGATCCTTTCCTTGGCAAATTGAAAGATTTATAATATGAGTAACCATAGGAGTAATAAAATTAGCTGAATCCTCACTGGAATATTATCTAACCCTGTTGCTTTACTACTTTTAAGATTTATTAATTTCTTATTCTCCTTTACTTTAGTAAACAAAAAGCCTCCCGGAAATTAGTAACTTAACAGATCCATTTGACTCTATAAAGGAAGAATGAATAAAGACTTAACCTACTTTATGGCCTAATAGACCATTTGCTGTCTGTCAGATTACATACAATGAACAAGGTGTGGTTGTGAACCCTGTTTGTGATTGTTGGAATGATTATATGACAGGTATAGTGGCACACGAGCGGAGACCAACATGGTGATCATTAACGTTAGGCTGCTGTCGGGGTTTAAGCCAGATGAGACGTCTCTGCAGGCTGTGAGTAACACTTGAAGGGCTCTGGTCCTCTTTTAATACCAAGTTGTGTAGCCAGGGTTTGATTCGTTCTCACTCACTCCTCTGTCTCCACAGCTGAGGGAAGACCCCACAATCAAGTGTCTGGATCTGGATGAGGATCATGTCATTTTCTATTTGGATAGTGTAAATGATTTATTCAAATACCTTGAGGGGTTCAAAACGCTTTTGGGACGGTCACTGATATTTTGACAATAAAAGAGACAAACTGACACTGTTTACTTAAATATCTCACCAAAAAAAAAGGGAACTGACTGAAAATGTACTCATTCTCAGGCAAACCCAGATGTAGATGTGTTTTTCTTAATCAGAATCAGTTTGGAGAAATTTAGCACTACATCACTTGCTCACCAGTGGATCCTCTGCAGTGAATGGGTGCCGTCAGAATGAGAGTCCAAACAGCTGATAAAAACATCAATAATCCACAAGTAATCCACACGACTTCAGTCCATCAGGTAACATTTTGTGAAGTGAAAAGGTGCGTGTTTGTAAGAAACAATTCCATCAAGGCATTTTAACTTTATATTGTCGCTTCTGGCCAAAATAAAAGTCCTTAATCCAAAATAACACTTCCTCCAGTGGAAAAGTCCATCCCCTGTTGTCGTCTCACATAAACATCCATATGTTTCACTGCTGTGTGTGCACTTAGGATGGGTTAAATGCAGAGCACTAATTCCTAGTATGGGTAACCATACTTGGCCACATGTCACTTCACTTTCTTCTTTTCACTTTCTTAAGTCTTTTGTGTGCTTTGTAAGGATGGTAGTGAAAAGCCTTGAATGTCTTATGGAGGCTTCCCGTAACATTACCAACACTTTTGTGACCACCTTGCTGTCCTACACATTCACTCTTGCTGGAGATGAACAGATGAGACAGAACCTCCTCTCCAACCTGGACCAGCAGGCCAAGAGAGAAGGTACTATTCAGCTTTAAATTAAATAAGACAAATAACGATACTAAAATACTTATCTTTAAGGATTTTGTTTCTTTTTTATTCATATACATTACATGACTATATATTAAATAAAAAGGCTCCAATAGTTTTTATTCATAAAGACCTTTCTATTTTGTGTTTGCTAAATTGAATAATTGGCTTTTAATTAAATAAGTTACTTAAATTAATTCAATTTTCAATTCAATTCAGAATTTACTTCTATAGCACGGAGCCCCACACATGTCAGCTGAAGAAGAAATAGATATTGTGACCATGAATTAAGAATTTGTTCCCACAACTTATTCATTTGTGGCAACATATTATTTACTCTTCCTTTGTTTTAGTTAAATTGTGGCTAATTAGTTCCCATGTTATGTTTTAGTTATATTGTGGGCACAATTTATGTTAACCGAGGAAATAAATTCTTAATTCACAGCCATAATATCTTGTTTTTTTCTCCGCATGTCATGTGTAGGACTCCGTAGTATAGTGTTTGTTGCTAGAAACTAGAAACTCCTCAAAAAGAAAGACAATAAGGCATAAACTACTGTATAGTTACTGTGCTGCAGAGGAGAAAACCCAGAAAAAAAATTCAAGAAATATAAAAATACTATTTCATAAAAATAAAAAAAAAAACAGACTGCAAATCAAATTAAGTACGTTAACTTTTTAAACAATTTTTTTCTTTTGTTATTGTTTGTTTATATTTTTTCTCTACATTTTTTTTGTGTGTGTGTTCCCCCAGTACCAATTTCTCTGGACCACAGTTTGAAAACCTCTGATCTAGTATTATCCTGCTGCTTTTAATAAAAAAAACAATCACCATCCTTCAATGTTCCAGTTTTCTTGCCCTGGTTATTTCAGGTGTTGGACGATATTGGACTCTGGCTGATAATGCACAACCGATGGGGTCTGTGGAGGTAGAGATGAGTGCCTATGTGTTGCTGGCGCTGCTCTCAGGACCCACACTCCCTGGATTTGGACTGAACTACTCTGCTGGCATAGTGCACTGGTTAACCAAGAAGCAGAACGCGTATGGAGGCTTCTCCTCTACACAGGTGTTATTTATCTCATGCAGCTTTTTTTAGACCCCTTTCTGTCTTTATAATATGTTTTATCATTATTGACTGTAAGTCGTGTCATCCCTCTCTCTCTGTGAACAGGATACTGTTGTGGCACTCCAGGCCCTCGCTAAGTACAGTGCTGCCACTTACAATCCAGAAGGATCCATTACCGTAACCGTGACCTCCCCCTCAGGCCAGAGGAACCAGTTCACTGTGAACCGGAACAACCGGCTGCTTTACCAGGAGAAACAGCTGCAGGAAGCTACTGGCACATACAAGCTGAGGACAGAAGGCAAAGGCTGTGTGTTTGTGCAGGTCTGTGCACCTCTTTTGATGCACATATTGAGAAATCCAAGGAGTAGTTCATCTAGAAATGAAAGTTTTCATTATTTACTCACCTGTATATCATTCCAAACCTGTATGACTTACTTTCTTCAATGGATCACAGAAGGAAGGATTTGGAATTACATAAGGATGAGTATACTGCATTATGACTATTTAAGTGTATATAAGTTATATAAATCACCTCGTCTTTGACATCATTCTGTGTTGTTGTTTTTTTTCAAGGCTCTCAGTTTGCCTTGCACTACAATATCCCACCTCCTCCAGACTCTTTGGCCTTCAAAATCGGTGCAAATTCTGGGGTTTGCAACAACACAAAGAACACAGCTTTTACACTAACCACTACTTTAAGGTGAGCCACACTTCTATTAAAAAATACCATCATGGAGACAGCTATTATGTATATAATACACGCATGTGATTTTTAATTTTTTTTTGCTAATTTATTTCGTTACATCATTAATAATTTATTTAAATGCCATTATTTACTATGACTTTGTCTCTCCTGTGAAACAAAAAAAGAGATATTTTAGAGAATCTTCTTACAGCTCTTTTCCATAAAGAAAAATTGTGACCAAATATAGACTTAAAAAAAACCCTACAACCCTATAAGAGTATTTAACCTGTCATTAAAATACTACAAACTAGCGAAAATTAATAATAAAAAAAAAAAAATCAATAATAAATATTAATCATATATACTATTGGTCAAAGGTTTGGGGTCAATAAGTCTTTTTTTTAAATAAAAATTAATAGTTTTACTTAGCAAGTATGCATTGCATTGCTCAAAAGTGACAGTAAAGACATTATAAATGTTACAAAAAAATGTAAATGACAAAAAAAATATTTTCAAATAAATGCTGTTCTTTCAAACTTTCTATTCATCAAAGAATCCTGAAAAAAGTGTCACAGTTTTGACAAAAATATTAAAAAGTACAACTGTTTTCAACAAATATTAATAAGAAATGTTTCATGCTTCAAATCAGCATATCAGAATGATTTCTAAAAAATCATGTGACACTGAAGACTGGAGTAATGGCTGCTGAAAATTCAGCCTTGCCATCACAGGTATAAATTATGTTTTAAAAATATTCAAATATAAAATAGTTACTTGAACTTGTATTATATTTAAACAATCTAAATTTAAACATAATTTATTGATCTACTGACTTGCTGTATTTTTGATCAAATTCTTGGTGAGAATAAGAGGCTTCGTTAAAAAAAAAAAAAACAACAACCCCCAACTTTTAATGGTATTGTCTATAAAAATAAACAAATATTTGCGAAGAGAAGTCCTGCCGGCAGTAACAAATTCCACTTGCAGTTTTATTGCAAAATGAATTTGTTTGTTTGTTTGTTTGTTTTATTTGACAAAATGTAAAAAACATAATACAAAAAAAGCCCATAAAGACTAATTCATACACATTTCAAAACTGTCGAGGATAATATTCAGAAAAAAGCCATAGGCTTATTTCCATTGTGGTCCTCAGTATTTAAAAAGTGGATGAGCAAATCATAAACTGAGTGCAATCAACATCAAGTTCAGAAACTCACCAAGCAAACATCTATAGATCAATGGAAAAAAACAATTTTTAACGTCCCTTCTAAAAATACTATCAACTTGTATGTTTAATACACCCAGGTAATTTATTCCAAGCAGCAGAGATAGTAAAATAATTTTTACCCATTACACTCTTGAACCTACAAGGATAAATCACTTGCCCTTGTAGAATGACAATGAACCTCTCTTACAAGTACATAATATTCTAACAGACAACTTTGAAGTTGGAACCCTTTATTATCTTAAACACCATCATCAGTTTAAGAAAAGTTACCCTTTTTTTTCGACTTTTAAAAAAACGATTTCCTTGTAATGTTTATTTTGGAAATGCAGCAGTGGATGTCTTGCTAAAATTTTTGTTCGATTACACATTTTTGAATGAGCTAAAGCAGCCATCTTTTCTCCTGCCAGGTTACTGTCCAAAACACAACCCAGATATTTTAGTTCTTGTTTATGTATAATAATTTGATCTTCAACTTTAACCTCTAATCTAGAGCATTTTTTTTTTTTCAATTTAACAGCCAAGCTAAATTATATAACTTCAGTTTTTCCCAAATCTAAAGACAGCTTATTATGGCAAAACCATTTGGAGACCCCTTCAATCTCTCTACTTAATATATTTTCAATGTTTTCCTTCCTCTCATGAGATACAATTATTGCTGCATTACCTGCATATAAGAAAAGCTCATTAGAACTGGCCATTTTTAAATCATTAATATATAATAATAATAATAAAAAAGTAATGGACCTAGTTCACTCCCTTGTGGAACCCCCTATGAAATGGTCAAAAACACCCCATTTAAATATACTATTTGATACCTATATTCAAGGTAAGACTTAATCCATTTACAGGCTGCATTACTAAAACCCATTGCTTTAACTTTTAAAAGCAGAATACTGTCTCAAAAGCTTTTTGCAAATCTAACAGTGCCATCCCACTTAACTTACCTTTATCTATTTCTTTCCTTATATAATCCGTTATTTATAAAATTGTTGTCTCAGTGGAGTGTTTCCTCCTAAAACCAGACTGAAACTCATACAATATATTATACTTAAGATAGTCTTCAATCTGCTCAAATATAATCTTTTCCATCACTTTTGATAAAGCATTCAAAACTGACACCGGCCTATAAATATTACACTCAAACCTACTGCCTTTCTTAAAAAAGAGGAATAACTCTTGCTTGTCCTAACTCGTCAGGATCCTTTCCTTGGCAAATTGAAAGATTTATAATATGAGTAACCATAGGAGTAATAAAATTAGCTGAATCCTCACTGGAATATTATCTAACCCTGTTGCTTTACTACTTTTAAGATTTATTAATTTCTTATTCTCCTTTACTTTAGTAAACAAAAAGCCTCCCGGAAATTAGTAACTTAACAGATCCATTTGACTCTATAAAGGAAGAATGAATAAAGACTTAACCTACTTTATGGCCTAATAGACCATTTGCTGTCTGTCAGATTACATACAATGAACAAGGTGTGGTTGTGAACCCTGTTTGTGATTGTTGGAATGATTATATGACAGGTATAGTGGCACACGAGCGGAGACCAACATGGTGATCATTAACGTTAGGCTGCTGTCGGGGTTTAAGCCAGATGAGACGTCTCTGCAGGCTGTGAGTAACACTTGAAGGGCTCTGGTCCTCTTTTAATACCAAGTTGTGTAGCCAGGGTTTGATTCGTTCTCACTCACTCCTCTGTCTCCACAGCTGAGGGAAGACCCCACAATCAAGTGTCTGGATCTGGATGAGGATCATGTCATTTTCTATTTGGATAGTGTAAATGATTTATTCAAATACCTTGAGGGGTTCAAAACGCTTTTGGGACGGTCACTGATATTTTGACAATAAAAGAGACAAACTGACACTGTTTACTTAAATATCTCACCAAAAAAAAAGGGAACTGACTGAAAATGTACTCATTCTCAGGCAAACCCAGATGTAGATGTGTTTTTCTTAATCAGAATCAGTTTGGAGAAATTTAGCACTACATCACTTGCTCACCAGTGGATCCTCTGCAGTGAATGGGTGCCGTCAGAATGAGAGTCCAAACAGCTGATAAAAACATCAATAATCCACAAGTAATCCACACGACTTCAGTCCATCAGGTAACATTTTGTGAAGTGAAAAGGTGCGTGTTTGTAAGAAACAATTCCATCAAGGCATTTTAACTTTATATTGTCGCTTCTGGCCAAAATAAAAGTCCTTAATCCAAAATAACACTTCCTCCAGTGGAAAAGTCCATCCCCTGTTGTCGTCTCACATAAACATCCATATGTTTAGAACTGCTTTGACTTTAAAACAGTTCTTGATCTGTGCATATTTCTCTCCTGGTTCAGATGAGAAAAAATGTCTTAGTGATTATTAATTGACAATAAACTTTTTACTTCACAAGACATAAATGACTGGAGTTGTGTGGATTACTTGTGGATTATTGTGATGTTTGTTTGGACTCTCATTCTGACAGCACCCATTCACTGGTGAGCAAGTGATGTAATGCTAAATTTCTCCAAAACTGTTCCTATGAAGAAACAAACTCATCTACAGCTTGGATAGCACAAGAGAGAGTAAATTTTAAGCAAATTTTAGTTTTTGGGAGAACAATTCCTTTAACAAATTCTCAAATGTCCACACCCCATAGAAAATAAATCTCTCCATAATCATAAATTAGTAATCACTTTCTCTTCCATTCCAGTTGAAAAAGAGTGAGGAGAAGTCCATCAGCCTGAAGCTCGTGCAGGAAGTACCGGTGCAGAACCTGAAACCAGCTGTAGTGACCGTATATGACTACTACAAGATCAGTATGTGTTTATTCATCACTGTGCACTCTGAAATACAATATAGGGTTCTTATTATAAACCCAGCAAAATATAATAAATAATAAAATTAAAAAATTATAACAAAAATGGGAAAAACTATTTCAATTGTAAAAATAGGCTTATTTGACGCGACATATTTTCCAACACGCACTCTCTGTCTGCTGGTGGGTGTGTGCGCACCTATGTAGGGCCCTATGAAATCCGTTTTATTTTTCCCAAATTTCGTGTTGTTTTTTTCCAAATTCTGTTTTTTTCCGTTTAAATTTTTCTGGACTCATTTTTAAAGGTTACATTAAATTTTATTAATAAAAAAGCATGTCTAATTAATTAAAATCATGATACTTATACAATTTCACATCAGTTTATTAAAAGTAAAAAAAAAAAAAAAAACTACATGCTTAGGGCTCTATGAAATGCTTTACTTTTTCTCACCATATGTTTTTATTGTTACCAAATTCTCTGTTTTAGCATGTCTAATCATTTGAATGCATAAAAACAACTTAATTTATTCAAATGTATTCTTAAAATAGCCATATGAAATGTTTTTTTTTCCCACAAATTCTGTGTTGTGTATTTAAATTTTTCTGGTTATCAAATGAAGGCATAATACATTCATTTATCTTTTAATTATTGAAAATTAATCAAACTTTACTTTTTTGGCAAACAAAGGGGATTTACTATTAACAATAAAACATGGAAGAAATGTTGTGTGATTATTCCTTAAAAATTCAAGTTTTAATAACTTTAGTAGTAGTACTAATAGTATTAGTAGTATTATGCAGCCTACATTCTACTGAACAATATCTCTGGCACAGTGTCTTCAAGTTAAACCGAACTTTTATTTTGATGGGTTGCCGTGAATACCTTTAAATTTCTGTGTGATATGAGGCTAGTTTTACTCAAATGAAACGGTAAAATGCTAATGAAGTGACTCTCAGAGCAGTCTTGGAGATGTTGTTCATGTATTTATGTCCTCATTTAGTGAGACGACGCTGAAATCACCGCGAGCGTCACACGCTTCACTGTGTGTGTAGTAAACTAAACCGGCGTCTGCGCCATTCATTCATACAGACACACGCAGAACATGCAGGATTCATGTTTAAATAGTCTTTTTGTGGCTTAATATTTACAGATACTAGTCCATATTTTAAGTCTAATCACCTACTTTTGATTAATTCATTTAAAGTTTGACAAATTCCGTGACATTCCGCGTTATAGGCCTACAGAAAATTCCGTTTTTATGAGTGGATTCCGCGATTCCGTCCGCGCCCTCCTAATATGGCAGGGGAAACAGTGATGTTTAAGAGTTTCATTTTTATAAATCTTAGTGACATCATGATATAGCTAAGCATTGCTTAATTATGCTTTACGAGCCTGTATTTAATCTTACCATAATGCATTTTCATTTTATTGAGACAAGCTCAACAATGCAGCACACAAAAAAAAAACAGGCTGTGTTTCTATTCCTCCAGGTGAATTGTCTGTGATTGACTACACCGCCCCATGTGCATAAACATTACGGTAAGTAACACATTTTTAAATAAATACATTTTATCTAAAGCTCCATTAGTATATTTTAATAATTGTAGCCTACTCTTAAATTTGAACTCCCAAATCCATAGACATTTACATGTTATAAAAAAAAAAACTATTTCAAATGTTCTTTTGAAATTTCTATTCATAAAAGAATCCTGAAAAAAAACAACAACATTGTTTTCAAAATTTATAATAATTAGATTTTATTCTTTAGCACCAAATCAGCATATTGAATGATAGCTAAAGGACACATATGTAATATCATGATATCAATAGATATGTTATATTGCTTGATAAAAGGTTGATTGACCTTTTTTTCTCCAGGCGATGATCTGAAGTGCTAATGGTTGAAGAATTATACACTGGAATATATGGCAAGGCAGATTTAAAACTGACACATTTTCTGTTCTTCCATCACTTTCTTCTAATAAAATCTTATAGTTTTTCTTAAATAAAAAATAATGCATTTCTGCATTATGCATTTTAGTTGCTATACAATTAGTCAACTTCTGCATCAGAAACATTTGTGTCCTGTGATTATTTATTATCTTTATTATTACTTTACATGCAAATATCTGGATCGTAAAAGAATAAGCTATATATTATTAGTGCAAATATTAAATCCTATTTCAAGTTTTAAATCTTTCCCAACCCAATTATATATTTAGAAAAAGAAAAAAAAGCACACATCTACCAATTGCAAATGTTTACAATATTACGTCAAATCACTTTATATTTTAATAGAAATAGAACTGATAGATGTTGGTGTGGATTAGTTCAGCTCTTCTACTGGTTTAGTAACTTGTTTTAAACAAGATTTTATCGCCAACACATGAACGCTGCTTTCAGACGTTTTGTTTTCTGTTGTAACACCCAATAATATCTGTATACTGTTTCCCCCTTGAGTGCTTAAAAGTAGCACAGTCAAAAACTGTGGTTTTCCAAACCACTCAGATGCTTGAGATCTATGCTTAGCAAAAATAAATCATCTTTTAAAATGCCTGTTAACTTCAGTAATATCATGTTAGAATGCTAATTGAGAATATTCTCCTACTGCTGCCCACTAAAGCGGTGTCAGTTTCACAGCGTTCCAGGAATTACCAAATAATTTCAGTAAACAATCCCAACAAATTGCATCAGCAAACAACTCACTTCAGAGAGACTAAAGTGTACAGTATACCCCAAACAGTTCAGTATGTATTGCCTACATATTGCTCAAAGACTGAACTGATACTCACTAACTTCTCAAAGAGATTGCATTTTTTTAGGGCCGCCTTGCAGAAAATGGCTGCATATTTAGTGATATGATCTGAAAGGCAGTTTTCCCATATTTAGTGTTAAAATCATAATAAAGTCCAAGTCAAAATATATCTTTGAAATTGTTTTTAGGGCTGCCTTACAGCAAATGGCTCCATATTTAGTAATAACCACTATTTGAAAGGCAGTTTTCCCATATGTAGTGTTAAAATGATCATATATTCCAAGACAAAATGTAACAGCAAGTTAACAGTTACTGCATTTGTTAGTGGCTAGGTGCGCAAAAATAGCTTTTTTTTTATTTCTTTTGTTTATTTTTTGGTAATATGTAAGATATGATGTTCTGGGGCAGAGTCAAAGCTAAATCAAGCATTTTGCATACAGGCCTAGTTCTGGCTTAAGTGTGAACGCTGCCTTCCGAACCTTGGTGCGCATCAAACAAGCAGACTATAAACGCAGTGTGAACCAAAGACATCTAAACGAACCAAAAAACAGGACGTGATGTCACAAGATGCGATCCTAAAAAAGACGAAATGCTCAAACATACCTTGTTCTTCTCTTCGTAGTAGCCATCTTGCCAATTAGCCTACAGTTCGAGACGATATCCGTGTGTGCAGGAGGAAATCCTGTTTCTGTTTTGACTCCTTTATACATTTTAAAAGGTATTTGTGAGTTTTAAGCTATTTTTAAGTTTTAACCACCTGAAAAACTGTATTGGACATTACATGTATTGGACATTAATTTTACTTTAGTATACCGTTTTTGGAAGTGGAAAAAGACTATAATTTTCAGTGAATAACCGTAAATTGACATTCCCAGAATTCCCTGCGTTACATTTCAAATTTGATGTTTTTTTTTGTTGAAATAACTGTTTCTTCTTAGTTTTTTCTCATCAGTTTTCTATATTAGGGTTGCGTGTTACACCTAATGTTGTTAAATTAATGTTTATTGCATTATTTCAGTTTCATGTGTGTTACCATGATGGTGTTTGGTGTTTGTGTGAATGACACTGTGCACCTTCTATATATGCTATTATTTAAAAGCTGCTTGTGATGGGCTTTGGTTCATCATGTGACTTTCTCATCACCACCTGCATTTGGTGGTTATCAGTGTATTACAAAGGTACACAACAGATTTCAGTACTTCAATAGGTTGGTATATTAACATTATTTCAGTTAATGAAATTATGGTATTTAACTGTAAATTTAAGTTAAAACCGTAAAACGTTACTACCATATTTTTTACCGTAAATTTTACTGATTTTTTTTTACAGTGTAGCCTACACACAACCCAGCACACAGCATTGTTTTGGATTTTCAGTAAATGCGCAAAATATGCATAGTAAAATCTGCCTAATCAGGTTGTGATCCTTATGTCTTTTGACAGTGAACTAAGCCAAGGGAACCAATACTAAATGTATCATTTTATTTTGTTCATCTGGAGTCCAAAAGACAAGGTTTCTGCAGATCTTAAAAAGTCTTAAATTCATAAAACCATGGCATTAAATGTTGCATGCACTGGAAAAAAGATGAGAATGAGTATGTTTTCCAATACAGATCTAAACATCCTTAAATCAAAATACATATATTAGATATTGTCTACGAAATTTAAAACAATCAAATGAGTTTATGCTTAAAACAAGAACAAATATCTGACATGTATTAAAACACATTTTCTCTTTCAACTAAGTTCATTTTTCTGTTTGTTCTTATTTTAGTCACAAACTCACTTCGAAGTCTTCTCAGAAAACAAGACTTCATATGTAATTTTCCTTCTAAAGTAAATGTATCTTGATTTAAGGAAATTTAAACGTCTGCATTTACTTTCATAAAACCTGCCGAGACCCTGAAAATGACCAAGATAACTAAATTTAAGTGTAAGCATGACATATTTTAACTATGAAAATACCGAGTATTTTCACACACTGCCAGCAGCATATTGTACTTCTAAAGTGATTGATTTCAAGGTTAATTTATGAAACTGTTTAACTAGGGTGTTGTCCAATCAAAATAAACTTGGTCTACAAACTTTCTTGGGTTAACCTTATCATAGCACATCTTAGCAGTAGGTTTTTAATTTAGCATGCTGCTCTCTTGTCTGGTGTCATGAAAACAACACAGTAGCTATGATGCAAGACTTCTGCTTGCATTGCAGTGTTAATTACAGCAGTGAAGGTTACTTGCCCTTTTACATCTGAAGTCCGAGTTTAGTTGTGACCTCTGGGCTACAGTCTTCTCCGCAAGTGCGTGTTTTATGTGTTAGCATGGATCATAATTAGGCAAATAAACACAAAAATACCATAAATAAGGAAAACTGTGAATGTATTCATGTTCAACATTTTACAACACTGTTTTCACCTAGTTCTGTGATAGTACTCAAGACATCTTACACGCAAAATGAAGACTAATTATTCATGTTTATTTCAATTCTCTGTAGATTTCATTTCAACATACAGATTGGTTTCGGGAGAAAGCAGAAAATGTTGGTCTTTTTTTAACAGTGTCGTCGCTGTAACATCGCTAACCATAAATAAACATTTTATTTTCCCCAAACTAACACAAGGTGGAACAGACTAGTTAATAGCCTGCTTGTAAAACATCAATAATACTTGAAGAGCTACTAAACCATTTAAATAGCCCCCTAAATTGTATTAAAGCCGTATCGGACTGATTTAAATAGGTCACCTTTTTTTTAAATTAGTGTCTGTTCACAATCTCTTAAAACAGTAAAACCCACGATGTATCACATGGAATAAAGGTGCGGTCACATTTATAGTTGCTTTATGAATTTTTGCAGGTGAAATGTAAATCAAATTCAATTAGATTTCCACACGATCTGGAATTTCATGTGACTGCAAAAGATTTCCCCACACAAATTTCGCAACAGGTTCAGCTGGTCACACGAGTTCAGCCAACATAAAGTTGCTTGGTTTGACCTCTTTTGGCTTGAGAAATATTGCTGCTGTTTTGCTAATTTACTGATGTTTAGCCAGTTTTTGCAGGCAAAATCCAGTCAATTTAATAGGCATCCATGTATATCGAGTGACGACGAAAGATTTCTCTATGCAGATTTCGCCAAAGGTTCAGATGGTCACGTGAATTCAACCAACATAAAGCTGCTTGGTTTGAAAGTGACTTCTGTGTGAGCTGTACTTTATGCACACTACACTATTGACAGCAAACAATTGTAATTTTTTGCCTACGTAATTTTTACAATTGTTTTGCTAACTTACCGTTGGTCAGTGAATTTCCGCAGATGAATTTCAATAAGCATCACTGTAATTGGGAATTTTGCATGATGGTGAAAGGTTTCTCAATGCAGATTTCAGAACTGATTCAAGTCGGATAATTCACTGCGCTGAGCAACAGAAAGCCGGAAAACTTGCTTGTTTTGAATGTAACTTCTGTGTGAGCTGTACCTCATGCATCACTACATTACTGACTGTAGACAATTTATTTAGTTTTTTTTTTTTTTGCTTACGTAATTTTTTACAAAATTTTCACAAATTTACTGTTGTTTAGTGAATTTTTTGCAAGCGAAATTCAGGCGAATTTCAATAGGCATCCTTGCAATCTGGAATTTTGCATGATGGTGAAAGCGATTTCTAAACCGATTTTCAAATCCGTCACGCGAATTCACTGCGTTGACCAACAGAAAGCTGGAAAACTTGCTTGTTTTGAACGTGACTTCTGTGTAAGCTGTAGTTCATGCACCGCTACACTACTGACAGTAAACAATTGACATTTTTTGCCTATGTATTTTCACAAAATGTTTGCTAATTTACTGTTGTTCAGTGAATTTTCGCAGGCGAATTTCAATAGGCATCCATGCAACCTGCATTTTGCATGATTTCAAAGCAGATTTCAAAACCGCTTCAAGTTGATCACACGAATTTACAGAGTTGCTTGTTTTGACTTCTGTGTGAGCTGTACTTCATACATCTCAAAACAATTGATAAAGGACCTTTATGACCCTCAAAATTCTGCTAATGTGACCGCACCTTACGACTGTGATTCCAGCTGTTTTTCACTAGTGTAACAATTCAGATACTAAGAGTGACAAATATGGGTCAGTATCAAGGCACTGTATGACTTGCATGATTATGATGTTGTTTCTTTTTCTCCTGTTTGTGGCAATTATTCCAAACTCTCGTAGGCTGGCAGTGATAGGTGATGGCTGCCTCCCTTGGGAGTCAAATCTCAAGATCAAGTTGTCAGGACTTGGCAAATAGACTCTACTGTTGTACGTGGTATGTGTGTGTGTGCATGCGTTTGTGGTTCTGTATCTAAAAGAATGAGCTGGGAACACAGAGACGCAGTGGGATACACTTGGACAGGAGTCGCTGATGTCCCTCTACAATAAATACAGACTCCTGAGCTGGTTGGTAAGCTTTGGTGAATCAAGTCTTTGTTTTTGTGATACCGGATCTTTAAATGTGAATGTAATACTCCATTTAATTTAAAACATCATTTAAATGTACTGCAGTTAATTTATATTCTCTCATCATTTCGTGTCGGTCGATCCCATCAAATATTTAACGCAACACTATTCCAGAATGGCTTGATGGCATTTGGCATTTTTCCCATTATGTTTGAAAAGAAAAATCGTGGGACAAACTGAAATGAAAGTCAAGTTTCTGCACATCCAGACAAGATAAACTGCAACTAAAAAATATCTCTGATGGCAAAAAGGCATTTTCGTTGATGGTGAGTGAGCCACCACCTGCAGGTTTGGTTCACCGGGTCTTTTCGTCTTCTCCCTTTTTCAATCCAGGCAGACATGGAAAGCCTCTGGTGGATATCTGTCTGTGCATCTGAGTGAATATATAACATCTCCAGGAAACACGAGAAGAAGAAGAAGAAAAAAGGAAGTAACAAAATAAAGTTTTTCCTCTCATTGGGAATAACAGGTCTGGGTCATCTGAAGTCTCCCTGCCGAACGGTTTCCATTTTGAGCGGTGGGTTTTGTCTCAGTTCATGAACTGCGTGTAGCCCTCGGCTCCTGTTACTATCACATCCATCCATATCCTCATGGCCTCTGCAGACGGGGCCACCATGTAATACAGTCTGTCGTGCGTCTTCACGCAGAAGGTCAGGGAGGGGTTGGGGCTCTGCGATCAAAAAGACAATCAGATCAGTGAGGGAGCCACGTATGGAGTCTATCTATTACTTAGGGCTGTGCAAAAAATCGAATGCGATTTTCATGCGTATCTCGTCAGTACAGCCGCTTCTCCGTAGTTCACTGACAAGCTACGCAAAATCGCGTTCAAAATCGCAGGCGATTCATTGCCGATTATGAACGTGATTTTGTGTAGCTTGTCAGTGAACTACGGCTTTGTGTAGTAAACGCTGCTCCATCTGAAAGCACATGCTGGAGATTTACTACTAATCACAGAAGCGGCTTTACTGACGAGATGCGCATGAAAATCGCATTTGATTTTTTTGCACATCCCTACTACTACTCAGTTATTAAGGCATATGCATTAGCTGCTATGCATCCATTAGGGGTTGTCAATGTGTATGGATAATGCAACTAAAATAATTTTGCCTGTACAATTTATTGTGTGAATTATATAATTTGCAAGACATTATAATAAAATTTTAAATATAGTCTTACTTATAATTGTATAATATATTAGTTTTATGTATATTTATACTTTATAATACATATTTATAATAACTACAGTCAAACTACAATTAAAGTGATCATGCTAAATATAATAATAATAATAATAAATAATTAAACATACTCAGCTATTGATCTTAATAAATATAATATCTAAATGTAATAATATGCTAATAATAAATAAACATAAGAAATGTGCTATTTTGTTTTTTTAAATTTCATTTTAATGAAAGTATTTTAATGCATTTATATTAAGTACGAATCCAAACGGTATCATTGAATATAATTTACTATTATGTGGTTTATTATGTGGTTCATGTAATATTACAGACTTTATAAAATATAAACACAAATGTTTCATATAATATTTTTAGATTTGATTTTGAATTTAAGTTTTTTGTAATGTAGATATTTCTAAATATGTATTAAATTCAATGGCTTTATGCTCTCGGCATTCAATAATTCACCTCACAAACACATTGTGGTCAGCATAATTATCCTTGTTGGACGTGAACCTGCATTTAATGTAGCCTGGGGCGTATTTACTTTTACTCATGGTTTTAAAGGATGAGGTCTCATCACTTTCATGTTGGCACATACTACTTTGCCTGTTTCCATCAAGTGACAGATAAATTTGCACGAAAATGCTGCAATGTTTGATTGGACACACTGACTTTGATGTCAAAAAAAAAAAAAAGAAAAAAAAAGATGGCCAGTGTTTTCTTCTCTTTTTTTAAATGTTGATAAGCCTATTTAATTTATTTAACAGCTTGTTATCACATTACACTTTAACACACTATCATTATAATTGTGCATGATTACTTTGAACCTGTTTTATAAGCTCCTACGTCACATGCAGCACAAGCAACAGCGTGCACTCATTTCCCAGATGAGCCTCTTTAGCTCTCTTGAGCTAAAGTGGATTAATAAAAACTCATACCACTTCATTAATAATAAATTATTAATTATTAGCACCTCTAATTTTAATACAGCTGCATATGTAAAGCAGGAGGTGCTTGTTAAAATGTGCTAATTACTTCTCCTAACCTAAACACTCATTATTAAAGAGCACTCCACTCATGCAATGGATATACAAATCGCTTCAAATGATTCTGACAATTATATTACGGCTTCCCGTTAACCTACTACATTATACAATGTGAAGCTGATGGCGTACAATACACCACACAACTGCTCCTGTGGGGCTATTACGTTATACACACACCACAGGTGGGAGTAGTAAAGAAACACTTAAGAGAAACACACACAGGTCGTAAATTACATTATACTCTCATCCTCAGTAACTGCAAAAAAAAAACAAAAACAAATATACACTAAGTGAAGGTGCCAATAGTCCAGTTATTCAAAACAATACGAGACAAGGTATGTTAATTAGTCACAAGGAAGTAAGTGTGTGAAAAATGCACAAATTAGAACAATTTCCTCTAAGCAAACATGCAGGATAGGGTGATAGTGGTGGAGAGCGATACGTACGTTTGTCAAATTCATATTGAAAAATCCTTTCTGTGAAAACAGTCGGCAAAGCAAAAGAATGAAGAAAAAGAAGGGTGGGGAACACTTACAGCAGAGATACAGCATAAGAGACAAAAGAGAAGAAAGAAGCTAAAGATCAAATGAAATGGTGCAACAGGAGCGCAGAGCAGAAAAACAGCAGGAGATGTGAGCTGTGCTTATACCAAGGGCTCTTATTCGATCGTACCTTTGTGGCACTGCGCAGGTGATCATAGTAAACCTCCTCGATAGCCTGGAAGTAGATGACGCCCTTCAATTTGCTCTCATGTTTATCTGCGGACAGGAGAAACAGAGATGTCACACTGCGAAAAACCGTTCTCTTAATAAGTATTTGATTGCGATGTATTTGTTTGAAAACCAATTAACTCGAGAAGCGAAAGCGAGTGTGTTCTCCGAAAACAAGCATTTCCAAGTATTTTTTACTGGAAAACTAGTGATTAGCACAATGTTTTGCACAGCGATGGTTCCGAAAACAAATAATCCCCCACTCCCCTGGAGAATAATGATCTGGTAAGCACCGATGTGACCTTGTTACTGTGGTGCAACCCCTTCATTTTCAGTCCGCGCAGAAATAAAGAGCGGGAGCTCCCGCTTTGCCGAGCGCCACGGCTGGGTGATGAGCACGATTTCCTCAGCATTGCGGCAGATTTCATCACCATCAGACAGCATGCGGACGGGCTTCTGGTTATTTGTATGCCCCTAGCTAACCCGAGGCTATCGGAAATCATGGCAGCCACTGTGAGCTTAAGAATTACTAATTATCCGTATCCCCCCACTGCTGGATTCACCCACAATCCACTCTTTGTTCTGCCCTCGTTTCTTTCCCCAACCTCAGGGCGACGAAAGCATAACGACACGTTTGCGGAGCGGCATTAGCATAGTGCACAGTAAGGAGGATGTTGAAAGGCGACGCTGCGGCACACATACCGGCGTAGTAGGAAAACGTCCTTTTAAGGCGATCAAAGACGAACCAGCGCTTCCTCCAGGATTTGATCTTCCCTCCCATCTTGACAAGATAGCCCTTGCACATCTTTTCGGTGAGAATCACGTGGTAGCACGTGTCCACGCTGTGACCTGAAGACTCGATGTGGGAATGGAGGTCAAACTCCTCTTTGCGAATGGGCAGGTATCGGGTCATCGGGCGGGCCTGGAAATCAACAACATGTGGTTAAAGGGGCCCTATTATGCTCTTTTACAAAGTCTTGATTTTGTTTTGGGGGTGTACTAGAACAGGCTCTCATACTAGGTTGTATTTTTCACATATTTTACATTATTACAACACCTCTCTCCCCAGTCTGGCATGAACGGCTCGAATAGTTCCTGTA
>NW_015546187.1:289776-291591 GCF_001515605.1 Sinocyclocheilus anshuiensis | reverse complement strand
TCGTACCTTTGTGGCACTGCGCAGGTGATCATAGTAAACCTCCTCGATAGCCTGGAAGTAGATGACGCCCTTCAATTTGCTCTCATGTTTATCTGCGGACAGGAGAAACAGAGATGTCACCAAACCGTTCTCTTAATAAGTATTTGATTGCGATGTATTTGTTTGAAAACCAATTAACTCGAGAAGCGAAAGCGAGTGTGTTCTCCGAAAACAAGCATTTCCAAGTATTTTTTACTGGAAAACTAGTGATTAGCACAATGTTTTGCACAGCGATGGTTCCGAAAACAAATAATCCCCCACTCCCCTGGAGAATAATGATCTGGTAAGCACCGATGTGACCTTGTTACTGTGGTGCAACCCCTTCATTTTCAGTCCGCGCAGAAATAAAGAGCGGGAGCTCCCGCTTTGCCGAGCGCCACGGCTGGGTGATGAGCACGATTTCCTCAGCATTGCGGCAGATTTCATCACCATCAGACAGCATGCGGACGGGCTTCTGGTTATTTGTATGCCCCTAGCTAACCCGAGGCTATCGGAAATCATGGCAGCCACTGTGAGCTTAAGAATTACTAATTATCCGTATCCCCCCACTGCTGGATTCACCCACAATCCACTCTTTGTTCTGCCCTCGTTTCTTTCCCCAACCTCAGGGGGACGAAAGCGTAACGACACGTTTGCCGGGCGGCATTAGCATAGTGCACAGTAAGGAGGATGTTGAAAGGCGACGCTGCGGCACACATACCGGCGTAGTAGGAAAACGTCCTTTTAAGGCGATCAAAGACGAACCAGCGCTTCCTCCAGGATTTGATCTTCCCTCCCATCTTGACAAGATAGCCCTTGCACATCTTTTCGGTAAGAATCACGTGGTAGCACGTGTCCACTCTGTGACCTGAGGACTCGATGTGGGAACGGAGGTCAAACTCCTCTTTGCGAATTGGCAGGTATCGGGTCATCGGGCGGGCCTGGAAATCAACAACGTGTGGTTTATATTTTTGTTATGACATGACGTTTTATTTCCCTATCAATTAATTTATCCAAAATTCCTTTAAAAAAACTGACTTCATAAATAAAACGTTTTGAACTCACATCTTCCACGATGAACGGTTTTAATTTCAGGAAATTCTTTTATATATATTCATTCATTTATTTTAATTTTTTATTTATTTACATTTTATTTCATTTATTTCTCTTTTTTAAGGTGGCAAAAGGTCAAAAATGTCATTGTCTTGAATAACATAATAGAAAAAGGATCATTAATTTCATGTTACTATTCATACTAAAACCTTAATTCTAATAATAATAATAATAATAATTAAAAAATATATATATATATTTTAACAAAACATTGAAAACTTTACTGTATATTAATGTCTGAAAAACGTTTGGCAGCCAGATCAATCAAGTGGACCTTTTTATGACAGTTTAGGTTGTAAAATGTCACTTTCTGTAAGTAAATTTTAATGAAATTATTATATATGGTCATAAGTTTACATACATCTTTCATTTCAATTTAACAAATATTACTAATTTTAACAAAATGTTAATATTTTTCGGTTATATTTTCTTGTGGACTACATGTAAACTTCTGTTACGTTTATGCTATAGCTTATGTAACAGCTTATTCAAGGCAGTACTAAATAACAAGCAATGTTTATGATCCCTCTTACTTTGTTAAAATTATACAATTATTATAAATTTGGTGGTTCCACAAAGCATATGTAAACTTGTCATCGCAAGTGTATTATATATATATACATATATATGTGTGTGTGTGTGTGTGTGTGTGTGTGTGTGTGTGTGTGTGTGTGTGTGTGTTCA
>NW_015546187.1:260827-289335 GCF_001515605.1 Sinocyclocheilus anshuiensis | reverse complement strand
TATAGTATATATTTTTACAAGGTAAAATAAATATTTGTATACTTCAAGTTTTAAATTAAATTCTTAATGAAAATGATTTAAATTAAAACACTAATTAAATTAAAAACGAATGACTATGTAATTAAATAAAAAATATATATTTTTTAATTAAACTGTAATTTAATTAAATTAAACTGAAACTTAAAAAAAAAAGAAGGTATAAACATTTTTCATGACCATATGAAACCTACATGAATACAAAGATATAATCAAATTTCAAAAAAAGAAAAATTATACAATTTTTACCAAATTGACTAAATTGATTAAATTGGCAGTCCCTATAGAATCACAATGGACTTTCATCACAGATCTGCAACTCCTCACCTGAGAGAAGTTTTTGGCCCTCATCTTCACCTCCTTCTCTATCAACTGCTGTCTGTGTACCGTCTCCTCCTGCAGTCTCTTCTCCGCCTCCTCTCTTCTTCTTCTCTCCTCCTCTAGCATGAGTTTACGGGCCTGAGTCTCTCGTTCCTGCAGCCAAAAGAGAGCAGAGGTCATTAGACAAGACTGGCAGTCAAAAAAGATGAATATGGTTCCTTAATACTGATTCTACAACTTACTCTGGACTCTATGAGTCGAGCTTTCTCTAGCTGTGCCTCTTTCAGCATCTTCTCCATCTCCTCGATCTTCAGCGCATCCATACCGCTGGCACTGTGAAACACATAAAACTTCAGTCAGTCATTAACTATATTGAGGGGGGAATTCACTATACGTGTTTAAACCAAGACCAAACGTGTTTAAACCAAACATTTAAATACTCTAGTGAAAGTTGTGCAACCGTTCAGTGATTTTACCCCTCGGTGATCTATTTGGTGAATGATGGAATGGAGACCAGTAGCGGCGAGATTATGAAACATTTCGTCATATATGAAAATACAACTGGATTGCACATACAGTACAAGCATGAAAATCTGCAGTGAAACATGAAATTAAGCACATGTGGGCTATAAACAGAGAAAAAGAAAATGTGTAATGGATTCCTCTAGAGAAGAGTCTCAGACTAGCTTGAAGCTCTATGAAGACGAGTAAACTAACTGTATGAGAACATTTCAAGTAAACACATTCTCTCCTGAGAGAGAAACAGCTGAAGGCCGTCGTGCCCCGGTCCAGATCCACTGCTTCACTGTACTTTACAGGCTTTTGTTTACAACATCTTCACACATTTCCCATGATAACGCTTGTAACTGAAAACAACATGTCAGTGTCAAACTGGGTTTGGGGGCCATTCAGAACTGAAATAAGAATGTCTTTGAAATTCAATTCCTGAATCCAAATTTGAAAATGAGAATATTTGAATCGAAATCGAAATGCAGTGACATTCAAAGAAATTCATATTATGGCTGTAAGTGTAGTTTATTAATAATACACTACTGTTCAAAGGTTTGGGATTAGTGATATATTTGCGTTCCTTTTTTTTTATAAAGAAATTAATGCTTTCATTCACAAAGATGCATTAAATAGATTAAAAGTGACATTTATAATGTTACTATTTTACTAATTACTTCTATTTCAAATAAACACTTTTTATTTGACTTTCTATTCCTCAAAGAATCCTTAAAAATATATCATGGTTTTCACAACTGTTTTTAACATTGATAATAACAATGTTTCTTGAGCAGCAAATCAGCATATTAGAATGATTTCTGAAGGATATCATTAATATATAAAATATTAAGAGAACACATTTTAAATTGTAATAATCTTTCACAATATTACTGTTTCACTGTATTTTAGATTAAAACAAAATCCGACCTTCATGAGCACAAAAAACTTATTTCAAAAGCATTCAAATATCTTTTGAACCCAAACTTTTGAATGGCAGAGTACACTTCAGTATGACTAATTAATTATGAGTTATTAAACATACATTAATATTAGGTATTTCCAGAAGATTACATATCAATAATTACTCCTAATTTGGTCACACTTTATTTTAAGGTTCAATTCTCGCCATTCATAAACCATTAACTCTGGCTTTTGCTTCAATAAACTCCTAATTTGCAGCTTATCAATAGTTAGTAAGGTAATTGTTAAGTTCAAGTATTGGGTAGGATAAGTGATGTAGAATATGGTCATGCAGAATATGTGCTTTATACGTACTAATAAACAGTCAATATGTTAATAATAGGCATGCTAATAAGCAACTAGTTAATAGTGAGAATAGGTCCCTATACTAAAGTGTTACCATTAATTTCAATCAATAAATGAAAATGTAGATCAATTTTCTATGTATTACTTAACATTTCATTATGTTTAGTAAATGAACTTTCATTTTATGAACTCTGATGCACTGCATCCCCAACATTTTCCAGAATGCTCTAATTTACCCCAACGTCTTTAAAATGGAGACAAACAACACAAAGCAGGCTTATCGTATAAATTATGCACTTTTTTTGTGTGTAGAAGAAAATCTGCTATGTGACTGTACTGAATTTCTTTGAATTACAATTAAGTGCATTTCTCTTCCTGTCATTCCAAATCAAATTCCACTCCAACATGCTCTGCAGCGTGACCAGTTCAATTCAGATACACACTCATGAACTGAATTCTGAATTTCACTCAGCCGGTGTTTGCACCTCATTCATTTCCACAACCCACATTTCCTTTCTCCTTTGGCTGATCTGTTATTTATAAATGTCAAATTCTGATGAAAGTATAACTGCCATATGTACATTTGGATTACTTACACAAGTGCAATGGATTACTCTATATGCGCAGAGGGGGATGGTGAAGAACAGACAAAAAGTGGGAGTGCATTTCTGACAGGAAGGGTGGATAAGCAAACGGTGTGTTTATGGAAGACGCCTTTTCGATTGTTGACATTTTTGCAAGCCCATTTAGTCCAATGTGTGCTCTGACTGTCCCTGTTAAGTGGAAGCTGAATAGACGACACATTGCCCGTTTAACCCAGCAACAACCTACAAGCTTAAAGACGTGTCTTCACGCAGTCCGTTTAACCCAGAAACAACCTAACCTGTAGCCTCAAGCATCAAAGCCGTTCATTTGTTCTTTCCTTTTCTCAGGAAAGGGGGAGGGATGAAGCACGGCTGCTGCATTCTGATTCACAGAGTTACTACATGCATGTGAATTGATCTCAAATATACATTATTTTACACATTTTCACATGGACGTAATATAATATAAATGTATAATAACAGACAGTATAACAAATTATATTAATTTAAAAATAAACATTTTTTATATAAATATTTAGTATATAAGATTATAATATACAGGACAGTTCAAACTGTTTGGGGTCAGTGAGATTGTTTTACGTTTTTGAAAAAAGTAATAGTAGAACTATTATGAATTACCTTAGAATTAAAAAGAAAAATTATAATATTTAACTAGACAATAGTGTTAAGATGAAGATTTGGAATGACATGAGGGTGAGTAATTAATGACAGAATTTCATTTTTGGGTGAACTATCGCTTCAATGTTTTTTTAAAGAAGTATCTTCTGCTCATCAAGGGTGCATTTATTTGATCAAAACTAGAGAAAAAGGCAGTAATTTTGTGAAATATTATTACAATTTAAAACAACAGTTTTCTATTTTATTATACTTTAAAATATAATTTATTCCTGTGATGCAAAGCTGAATTTTCATCAGCCATTACTCCAGTCTTCAGTGTCTTATGATCCTTCAGAAATCATTCTTATTTATTATCAATATGCTGATTTATAAAATTGATTCAAGAATTTGAGTGAACTTCACAAGGAATGGACTGAGGCTGGGGTCAAAGCATCAAGAGCCACCACACAAAGTCGAAAGAATTTGGCTACAGTTGTCGTATTCCTCTTGTTAAGCCACTCCTGAACCACAGACAACGTCAGAGGCGTCTTACCTGGGCTAAGGAGAAGAAGAACTGGACTGTTGCCCAGTGGTCCAAAGTCCTCTTTTCAGATGAGAGCAAGTTTTGTATTTCATTTGGAAACCAAGGTCCTAGAGTCTGGAGGAAGGGTGGAGAAGCTCATAGCCCAAGTTGCTTGAAGTCCAGTGTTAAGTTTCCACATTCTGTGATGATTTGGGGTGCAATGTCATCTGCTGGTGTTGGTCCATTGTGTTTTTTGAAAACCAATGTCACTAAATTGGTTACTATAATTCACAAGGAATTTTGGAGCACTTCATGCTTCCTTCTGCTGACCAGCTTTTTGAAGATGCTGATCTCATTTTCCAGCAGGATTTGGCACCTGCCCACACTGCCAAAAGCACCAAAAGTTGGTTAAATGACCATGGTGTTGTTGTGCTTGACTGGCCAGCAAACTCACCATACCTGAACCCCATAGAGAATCTACACACTTTTTTCAGGATTCTTTGATAAATAAGAAGTTAAAAAGAACAGCGTATTCAAAATAAAAATATTTTCTAACAATGTATCTTTACTATCACTTTTTATCAATTTAACACATCCTTGCTGAACAAAAGTATTAATTTCTTTAAATTCTTAAAATAAAAATTATCCCAAACTTTTGAATGTCAGTGTATATTGAGATTTTTTAAATGTTTTTTTTTGAAAGAAGTCTTTTATGCTCACAAAGGCTATGTTTATTTCTTCAAATACATAGTGAAATCAGTAATGTTGTAAAATATTATTACCAGTTTTTTACAGTTCTTTATAAAAATATACAGTATTTTTTAAAAATGCATTTATTTCTGTCATGACTTCATTTTTTTTAAAGCTGAAAGCTCAAAATTTAGAAATCTTTTGTAACTTTCACTTTTGATCAATTTAATGCAAATTAAAGCTGATTAAAAGTAATATTTTCTTTAAAAAAAGAATAATCTTACTGACGCAAAACATTTGAATAGTAGTGAGTATTAGATTAATTTGATAAGATTTTTATAAAATGTTTATTTATTTTTAAATTTATATTTGTTAATATTTATATTTAAAAGTGTATTATATATAGACTCGTATCATTTGTCATACTCAAACCCCTCACAATTACTGATAAATGCAATGTTTAAAATGAAAAGAAATTAGAATAATTTACGCTCCCTATGATCTGAAGTCTCACATTAGTCGGCCGAACACCCTATGAAGTCCACTTTGCAGGCACTATCAGTGAAAGCCATTAAGCAGATGGTTGACCATTTAGCTTGGGACAGGCATGTGGAGAGAAACCACAGAGCCGCCACTAATTCCTGTCACAGAGCCACTGGCTAAGCGCTCAGAGAAAGTGACTGAGGAAAGCATGTGGAAATGTCGAACCTGGACATGTTGTCAGGAGAGCAGGCCGAGTTGTTTCCAGTGGAGATGCTTGTGTCCATGCTGTCCGAGCTCTCCAGGCTGAGGGTGTCATAAGGTTGTTCCCCAGAAGAGGGCGCTGTGTGGTGCAGGATGGAGTGGTGCATGACTGGCCCAGAGGTGGAGGAAAAGGGACTGTTGAGCTGCGTTTGAGAGCCATGGAGCGCCTCCCACTGGCACTGAGCCTCTACTGCAGCTTTCTGCTTCAGCTCGGCCAGACGCCTCCGCTGCTCCTCAATCACCTGCTGGCCTGGTGTAGATAAAACACATACATGAAAGTCAAATCCACAGAGAGGATATGCTGTGAACTAAATGATCCCAAAACTGAACAAGCTAAGCAGTTTATAGCTGCCAAACCCTCTATTAGACTACATAGTGCTTTGAAAACCAAGTGACTGCACATCCATTTAGGATGGCATAGTTTGCTCCATCATGCCTCACACATACACATATAAATATGTGACATATGTGCGCTGAATAAACAGCCCAAGCAATACCTCTAAATCAAGATTCCTTTGTACACTACCAGTCAAAACTCCTCTACTCATTATTTATTTTTGAAAACTATTGGAATTATGTTGTAACGTTAATAAAATTAATTAAAAAAACTAATGAAACTGATTAAACTAGTTAAACATTTATGCTCCCTGTGTTTTTGGATCAATCAATCAATCAATTTGTAAAGTCACAAAAAGTTTACATATTAAAAATGCAAATTAAATATAAAAAAACTAATTAAACTCTTCTTACATTTGAGCTTTAATAAAATAAAATAAAATATTTCCCATGATTTGGAAATTTTGTAGAAGTCACAAAAAAGTTTACATATTAAAAACGAAAATTAAATACATAAAAGTAATTAAGCTGATCTTATATTTGAGATAAAATAAAATAAAATATTCCCATGATTTGGGAATTATGTAGAAGTCACAAAATGTTTACATATTAAAAGCGATAATCAAATAAAAAAAGTAATTAAACTGATCTGATATTTTAGCTTTATTAAAATAAAATAATTTGAAAAAACGAATTATTATATTTGAATTTTACTAAAATATAAAATAAAAATAAAATAAATAATTAGTCTTCATTTGTAAGTTAGGTACAATGTATGATTTATATTTGCATAAAAAGTAATTACAAAATAGAATTAAAAAAAACAATAATAACATTTTCCCTGTGACTTGAGAATTTAAATTTTTAACTATAAAAATGTTAACAAATGAAAATGAAATAATTTTAAAAAATCGAATTACACTGGTTTTATACATTTAAACTATGTAGAATTTGAATAAAATAAAAACAATTCAAGTGTGTACAACTTTTGGCTGGTAGTGCAGCAGAAGTGCTTTAAATATATGAAACTACAAGATCACTGATATCATGATTCAATCCATGCACAGCTATGCCATCAATGGAAAAAAAAACCTTGGTAAAAGAACATTTGGACACGGCAAGACCGTTCCAATGGGGAAGGAAGTGCACAAAACGTTGAGTTAGAATTAATGAGGATGCTGATTATGATGAAGGGCAGTCCAATGCTACACAGAGCTCGCTCTACCTGTGGGACTGTCCGTACTGGAGGACGACTCAAAGACGGAGGGCAAGAATTCTGTTTGAGGGCAAGGGACAACAAAGGATGACTGATGATCAAAAGTTAAAACACAACTAAGGAAATGACGAAAGAATAAACTGGTATCCCGTGGCCACTATAAATAAGGAAAATAAAACTGATGTGGAAAATTACAAAACAGCATGCGGGTTTGGAACGACATGAGGGTGAGTGAATAATGACATTTTTGGTTGAAGTTTGACGGCTCATCAGCCTTTTATGTTGATTTTACAACCAGCTCTGAAATGTCAGCTGTCAAGCTGCTGTGTTTCTCATTACCTTTCTGCTGGAGAGCCAGCTGCCTCTTGGTCTCAATGTCCTGCAGGGTAGCTGCCAGGTTGCGTGGGAGACTCCCGGTGCTGTTGACTACCATCAGAGGACTCTGGGTAAACAAAACAAACAATTATTTCCACCAGCATATTTAACAATAAGGAGGGGGCTAAATTACCACATTAAATGATGCAGGAGATTCTGAGAACTGCACTATTTACCCCGGCAGGGGTGTAACAGAGAGAATTTACCCTGGACCGAGGCTAACACAGACTCAATGCAGTATTTACCCTGGCAGGAGTGTTGCGTCCCAGTGTAGCTGTAATGTATGTGGGGGACAGACCGGCGCTGATTTTCGGTCTCGAAATTGACGATTGGCTGGTATCACTGTCCAGTCGAGAGCGGTACACCTGCAGGACAGAAAGAGTCGTTGTGAGTCGAAGTGTTGCTTTTCATCTTACTAATGTGAAATCCGAGTCATATTCCTTACATCAGTAAACATAGCATCTGTAAGATTTAAAGGTGTAGTTCAACACAAAATTCAGTCTTAAAGGGTTAGTTCACCCAAAAAAGAAAATTCTGTCATTAATTACCTAGTAATCTCGTAGCTTCATACAATTAAGTTTGAACCACTGATGGCACATGGACTATTTTAACAATGTTCTTACTAGCTTTCTGGGCCTTGAATGTGTCAGTTATGTTGCTGTATATTCAGGGTCAGAAAGCTCTCGGATTTCATCAAAAATATCTTAATTTGTGTTCCAAAGATGAACGAATGGTCTTACAGGTTTGGGACAACATGAGGATGAGTAATAAACAACAGAATTTTCATTCTGGGGTGAACTATCCCTTTAATTTACTCAATACCAGTCTAAATGTGAGCATGAGAAAATAAGATTTAAAAGCTACAGTGGAGGGGAAAAAAGTCATCATATGGTTTAAGTTTGACTTATAGCACACAAATATCTGTTTTGAATAAATGAAGTAAACTTGAGTGAAGTAAATCTTTAACATTTGTTTTTAATTATATCAACATTGTTAAATGTTAGACAGAACACACTGCTTTACATTAAATTATTAATGTTCCATACATTTTTGTAATTGTGATGATAATAATATATTCTTTGTTCCTTGATTTTAGACTATAAGGGCGCTTTCTGCATACTAGTGTTCACAACTTTGGGGTAAGTAGGATTTTTTTTTAATTGTTTTTTTTTTTTAATTGAAAATAAAACATTCTTTTATTTGTGAAGGATGCAGTAAAATGATTAAAAATGAAAGTCATGACATTTATAATCTTATAAAAGATTTCAGATCAATGTTGTTCTTTTGAACTTTCTATTCATCAAAGAATGTACCATGGTTTCCACATAAATATTAAGCAGCACATCTGTTTTTTAATATCGATGATAAGAAATTTTTCTTGAGCAGCAAATTAGCATTAGATTTCTGAAGGATCAAGTGACACTGAAAACTGGAATAATGATGCTGAATGGTTCAGCTTTGCATGACAGGAATAAAACACATTTTAAAATATATTAAAATAAAAAATTTTAATTGTAAAAATATTTCACAATATGATAGTTTTTACTATGCTTTTAATCAAATAAATGCAGCATTGGTGAGCACAACAGACTTCAAAAACCCCAAATGTTTTGAACAGTTGTGTATACAGTTTATAACACTTCACTTCACGATCCATTAACAAACATGCATGACCAGTAAAAAGTTGCTTTGTTTAAAGGAACATTTTACTCAAAAATTTAAATTCTGTCATCATTCCCTCACTATTATATCTTTCAAAACCTGATTGACATTTTTTTTCATGAAGCACAAAAAGAGTTACTTAGCAGAATGTTCAAGCTGCTCTTTTCCATACAGAAAAAGGTGATTGGAGATCATGTCTGTCAAGCAAGATTTTAAAAGCATAATCGCTTCAGTCTTTTCCTCATAGATAGCTAATTTATGTTTTGTCATGACAACTCTCAGAGAGTTTAGCGTGGTAATGTACATGCCAATGTTAATGTATTTGTTCTTGGAGAAATGGATCTGCTACGTTGCTAAAGCTGTGGTAAAATAATACCTAGACATGCTAGTGGCAATACATCCACAGACATGCTGCTGTGAGCATGCAAGAAATACTGCTGCTGCACATATAACATATATGAAATAACCCCCATATATAACATACATGAATCACCCCGTAGCAGATCTAGACAGGTGGAGCTGGGGAAGTGGAGGGCTTCTGAAGTGCTGCAACTGCTACAGCAACCACTAGCCGAGTATTTGAATGTTGAGCAGTAAGCTCATTGGCTGCTGATGTGAAAAGAAACCAATCGGCTGTGCCATGTGAACAATGATGCGATTATATCCGACTGAGTTAAAACCTATCATGACAAAACTTTGTATATTAGATAGTATATACTTTTTAAAGCTAGACAGTGTCCTCATCCACTCTCATTGTAACAGAAAAGAGCAGCTTGGACATTCTGCTCAACTGTGTCCCATTGAAGAAACAAAGTCATTCAGGATTGTAACAACATGAGGATTAGTAATAAATACAAACATAATTTTTATTTTCCGCTGCACTATTCCTTTAACAAAAGGAATCTGCTATAGATGGTTCTTCACACAACAGAAGATAGAAACCTTGAAAAATTGAACAGTCAAAAAAAATTCACTGACACAAAACACCCACAAAAACAACCTTACTTAGACACATCATTATACTGTAAAAGAGGCCTATGAAGATGAAGTGTGAAAATGTGGAAGAGCAGAGGAGGGTGAAAGAGAGCTGAGCTTCTGGCTGTTACCTGCGCAGGCTTGCGTGATGAGAAAGCTTTAGCCGGGAGGGGAGGAGGAGGGCAGAGATGTTTTGCATCTCCAGCTGCCATTACCTCCTGGTACCAGCGCTCTAAATCTATAGCAGCGATCTGAGGCCTGCCCCAGTCCGACTGACGCTTAACACACGCAGCACATCCATAAGCACAGAGAGAGAGAGAGAGAGGTGGAATGGTGGGATGCCAGAGAGAGAAAGAGAAGAGTGTTAATGAGCAACTGAAAGATTCGTTCAATGACTGAATGACACAGGTCGTTGGCGATACCCAGCCCTAACCGGGAATAAAACGAGAGGAGGAGAGACACACCTCGAAGGAGAGAGAGAGGGAGGAGCTGTGAGGGGAGGGGAGGCAGGAGAAGGCGGAGTCTGCAAGAGAAGACTGAAGTAATTGGATGGGTGAGGTAGGGGAAGACTCCACCTTCGGCATCCCATAGATCTGGTTTAATTGGCCGACGGTCACATACTCCTGACATCCAGGAGTGACAAGCGGACACAGGCAGAAGGGAAAAAAACAGGAAGTAGCAGAGCAGGAAAGAGAAGTTATAAAGTTAGCAACTACAGCACATAATTAAGTATAACAAAGCTATTCAGTTTCTAATTACTCTATGCATAAACATTAGCCCTAATACTGTGTCCTAACCAGATGCAACGCGAAGTTTCCAGCAGGTAGGTCTGTCTATAGTGAAAGTGAAAACAGCCAATCAGAACAAATTTAATATTTAATATACAGTTATATGGAGTGAGATTGTGACTCAATGAGATTTCTCGATGGGTATAGGGCCATCTAGCACCGTCACAGCAACCAAATGAATGAAAAAATGCAGCTGGTTAGGACAAAAACTAACATATAAGATATTGCTTTATTGCATCAAGCCTAGAGATTGATCAGGTACTGGGTCATTCTATAAAACGAGTGTCATTTGTGTTCCTTTATTTATTTACATTTAGATTATTTTATTTACATTTTCTTTTTTGCCTTCTTTTGATTTGTCCAACCGGTTTTCAACTTCTTACTGTGTAATCAAATATGTTAATTTTGATTAAAAAAAACTAAATGTATGAAATGAATAGCTTATTTTTTTTAAAGCATAGTTATATCCAAATAATGGTTTATTTTATTCAAATTTATATCGTATAAAAATTTTTTTTTATATATATATATATATATATATATATATATATTTTGAATTGGCTTTTGTTTTCATATTTTCAGTTTTAATTTTTTGGTAATGTGCTTTTGTAATTTTATTCTGTTGTTTTTTTTTCATTATAGTTTTAGTTTGATTTTAGTTTTTATTTTAAGTTATTAATTTTTGTGCTTCACCTTAAACTTATTTCACTTAGTTGTAAAGGAAACATTTCTTATTTTCATTCAGTTTATGTTTAGTTTTTTATTTAATCTTTATTTAAATTAACAAAAAATGTTTTTAATAGTTTTAATAATAATAACCCTGATCTGAACTTATTTTAAATTAAAATACAGTATATTCAATGCATTTTACTTGAGATCATAATGCACTTTATTAAAGCAATAGTTCACCCAAAATGTACATAATAATGTATGTAATTATGTATTGTGGACTCGTATTTTAACCAGAAGTAATGGTTTAAAGTTAAAATGCCTTAATGACAGATTTGTTTCTTAGAAACACACAGTTTTTTACTTCACAAGATGCTAATTTATGGACTGGATTCGTGTGGATTACTTGTAGATTATTGTGATGTTTTTATCAGCTGATTGGACTCTCATTCTGACGGCACCCATTCACTGCAGAGGATCCATTGGTAAGCAAGTGATGTAATGCTAAATTTCTCCAAATCTGTTCCGACGAAGAAACAAACTCATCTACATCTTGGATGGGCTGAGTATTAGTACATTTTTAGAAAATTTTTATTTTCTCAACTATTAATTCAACACTTTATTTGTCAGAATGTTTATGATAAATTACCGCATCATACTGGAAAAGGCAACCGTTTCCTAGCATGACCCTAATACTGTGCTTGGTGATGGCCATGTATATGATGTAAAGCTAACAAATATATACAGCACAAATGTAAGTAGGACTATAGGTATGAAGAAAGGAAAAGAAGTTTAAAAGAGAGAAGCAGAAAGAAGAGAGCAGATATGATACCTCACGAGGGGCAGTTACAGCTGGGTCAAGAGCAAGCGAGAGGCCGTGTGAGGAAGCGTTGGCGAGCTGGATGTCATGGCAATTACTCCCATACATCTTATAAACATCCGACAGCTTCAAGTACTCCTGAGACACGTTACCAGTCAACGCATTCACGCAGGACAGAAGTTCAGCTGTCAGTTTACTCGCATTAAAACCCAATGAGAGCAGTTCTGTCATTCATACACCTACAGTGACAGGCATGCCTAGCTTGACCAACAGCGACATGCCTCCATCTAACTTTTTACATGAATTACAAATTACTAGTTACTCAAGCAGTGCATCCCAAATCATGTACTTTTGCACTGTTCTATGCCATTTTGTAATATAAATAGTGCAAGTAGTGTGTTCACACTGAAAATTCCAAAAAGAAAAAGTGCACTTTAAATACCCAGATGATGCACTTAAATAAAAAAAAAAACGAAGTGTGGAATTTTGGACACTTCATGCATTCAACTGCTGCAGCTTTAATTACATAACAAAGGGGGAGGGGCTAACAGACACAATTTATGAATGACAAAATAACCTTATATAATTCATACACTACATTAAGTACATAGTGCATAATAGTGTATAAGTGTATAGTGTATCATTTGGGACGCAGCTATAGTTTCAAGTAGTCCAACTACAGTCAAATTACTTTTAAAAAAAGTAGCTGCAAACTCTTTAACAAAAAAGTCACACAAAATCAATAAACTCCTTCCAAAACTTCAGAGGAAGTGTGATTTGTCTTTGGAAGCCTCCAAACATCAGATCCCAACAAGCCAAGCGCTTTCAATAAGGCAACACAAATTGAGATGTTTTGTACTGACATGTTCTCAGAGCACATTTTAGTCAATATTGGCAGTTTTAGATGCTCCAGGCTGCATGCATCAACAGTTAGTTCAGTTACCTCCTGAGGCACCATGGGATATGAATGGAATGAGGAAGCATGAAAAGGGGAGGAGTAGTAAAAATTGAATTGTTGATATCAAGAATTCACATTCCGTGAAGGAATAAAAGTCAAAACGGCTTGCCATAGGAGTAGGGGTGATCATCGTCTAACAGGTCAGCCTCGTTGATGTGAAGCACATCCTGGGCGGAGGTTTATAAGTCAAACAATATCCTGAGTCTAAAAGATTTAATTTCCTGTTTCACTAACCAAATTATTATGGGACGGCACAGGGGACGCATATGCTACCATCTGGCTAAAAAGCTTAACCTTATAGCTCTCCTACTAGCCCAAGAAAACCAAACTACAAAGATGAATTGCAAAATGTTTTGCTAAGAAACCACACCAACCATCTGAAGGTCACATGAGAGCATACTGTACTTTGAAAAAACTTTTACAATTTTAAAGATATGTTAACCAACAAATACATTCTAATTTCAAGCAGGGGAACAAATATTCAGCAGTTATATCTTTATAACCTAACATGCTCATAAAGCATATGATTACAGTTCTGCTTACCTCCTTTATAGTGTTGGAGCTTTTGGGGAACGTCTTTCCACCAGTTAAGCTCTGGTATCTTCTCTCCAGATTGGCCAGCCTTTCCTTTTCCTGAAACATAGATTCCAAGTCAATCAGTTAAAGGGTATCACGGTTTCCACAAAAATATAAAGCTACACAACTGTGTTCAACATTGATAATAACAATAAATGTCTTGAGCACCAAATCATATTACAATGATTTCTGATGGATCATATGACACTAAAGATTGGAGTATTTGATGCTGACAACTTAAAACAGTTTTTAAAATTATAATAATATTTCACAATACAACTGTTTTTACTGTATTTATGATCAAATATGTGACCGTGGACCACAAACCAGTCATAAGTAGCACGGGTAAAGTAGCAATAGCCAACAATAAATACATTGTATGGGTCAAAATTATTCTTTTATGCCAAAAATCATTAGGATATTAAGTAAAGATCATGTTCCATGAAGATATTTTGTAAATTTCCTACCATAAATATATTAAAACTTAATTTTTGATTCGTAATATGCTTCAGATTCCAGATTTTCAAATAGTTTTATCTCAGCCAAATATTGTCCTATCATAACAAACCATACATCAATGGAAAGCATATTTATTCAGCTTTCAGTTGATGTATACATTTCAAATTACTGGTTTTGTGGTTCAGGGTCACATATGCATGTAGCCTTGGTGAGCATAAGACACTTTTCTAACCAAAATAAAATATCTAACTGACCCCAAACATTTTGAATAGGAATGTATTTTTTCTTTGTAAACAAAGCAATACATATACTGTAAGGAACAAAACAAGCATGATCTCAGTTGAAAAATTAATAAAAACAGAAAACCAATTCATTCAAATTAGTACTTTTAGTTATTTTCTCAATGCACAGATTTTAATTCAATCATTTAATGCTAAACTTTTGAAAAGTTTCTTTTTCCGTCTTTTTTTTTTTTGACCAAGCAACAAAGTAGACAATTGATGGAAGTGGTTTTGGAGAAATTTGGAGAAAGTCCTCAACCTAAAGTGTTCTTAAAATGAGTAAAAACATAAAAAGTGAATATGGTAAGTCATTTTCATTTCCTGTACCTTCTGTAGCAGCTGCAATGTCATACTTCTGTCTTTGGCCAGCCTCTCACACTCCTGAGCAGCCTGTATTCCCAGCTGATTGGCTTGGCTTTCCAATGCTGCAACTTTTTCCTGGAAACAACAGCTTGTAAATGAGTTTGAGACGCTCGTAATGGTTCCATGCTTTGTTATGTGTGTTTCATTTACTTTTCTTTTGGCGATGCTGCAGTGGTACTGAGCTCTGTCCTGCAGCAGCTGCTGGCTGATGGTCTCGCGCTCCTCCTCCAGACTGCTCTCCTTCTCTAACTGCTGGAACTCCAGGTCCTCAAACTGCTTAGTCACAGCCTCAAGAGTCTCAGCTTCCTACACACACATACATAAAAGCAGGGGGTCAATAACTAGTCAAAGAAACCCATAAACAACAGCACAATGCATGCTCCGCAGCAGCCAAGCTGAGTCAGCTTAAAAAGCCACAGGGAGAAACCAGGAGGAACATTATGCAACACAGGTTGCCAACCGTATCCAAATACAAATACATAAAAAAAAATATATTAAAAATAAAAAAAATTACATTTTTAAAAAATATTTAAACTAAAATATATATGTACAGTGGATACGGAAAGTATTCAGATGTGATATTTCAGTTTTTCTTTTTTAATAAATCTGCAAAAATGTCAACAATTCTGTGTTTTTCTGTCAATATGGGGTGCTGTGTGTACATTAATGAGGAAAAAAAAATAACTTAAATGATTTTAGCAAATGGCTGCAATATAACAAAGAGTGAAAAATTTAAGGGGGTCTGAATACTTTCCGTACCCACTGTATTTAAAATTAAATTACCATTTAAAATAACATTTATTAACTATTTATTATAATGATTAATTCTTTTCAATTATTGGTAACAGATAAAGAAACATAGGTACGGGTAACATTAATTTATTTAATATTACAGAAACCTTTATTATTAATACTATTTGTTATTATGATTAACTCTTTATATAATTCACATATAAATACACATATAATTTTTTTTATTGCTAACTCTATAACAGGTACAAAAATGTTAATGTGTAACATCAACAAAAATACATCAGCCAGATATGAAATCAGCTAACACTTTAACCATATTTAGAAATACATTTTAAAATATATCGAATATTTCTACATATTCTTAAGATATTTTTATGGTTTATATGTCATTTCAAGACTTCCTGCAGTATTTCCATCAATCCCCAAGGGTCCGGTTGCTGGTGCTACACACAGATCTGTGTGGATATAATACACTCTTCCAGAATCCCTTACTGAATGATCTATCATAATTCATACAACTTAAACCCAAGTACATCAAACATCATTTAAACAATCAGCTGGGATGGTAAAACCGGGAAAGACTGAAAAAACAGGAATGACATTGAGACTTCAGATCATAAATTCATCTTATGAAAAACATCAAGTCTTGTCATTTCTATATACAGATTGCAAGGACACTGGCTAACACTTGCTGTCAATTCATCAAAGCATTTCTGACACTGTGAAGCTTGAAGGCTCAGTGTGGACATGCCATCACTTCTCTCTCGTGCAACCCTTGGGATATTTCTGCCTGCTAAAAGGGCTAGTCATCAAAAACACTGCCCGATAAGATTCCTTCAACTATGCTAATCAAAATAAATATGATATTTCTTCATATTTTAAACAGAGACTTCCTAGTACGCTTTGTATTTTTGTGTCTTTTTACACAAAATACATTGAAATAGCATCTTTTGGCCAAAGTATCATAATCTGTGTGGTATATAGAGAGAAGTGCATGATTTTCCCCCAAACAAGTTACGTGCAAACCATTTAGCGATTGTAAAGATTTAATTGGACATGTCAATCATAGCTGATTGCCTATTTAATGTTTAAACAAACACTAACCTTAACCTTATTATAAAATTGGCTGCACTTCCAGATAAAAAGCAAGTTTGTTGATTTTTCTAAACTCTGAACTTTTATCGACTTCGCATGATTGATTTGACCAATGAAATCGACTGCGGGTGGGTTTTGCGCTTAGCTGGTTTGAAGGAAATAATCATGTGAGAGAAGTGAGAGGTATCAAAATAAAACTAGCACTACGTTAGTTTCTGCATTAATAGATTAGTACATTGTTAAGTGTTATTAATATTTTGGCACCAGACAGTAGCATGTAAGAAACCTCAAAAATACACACAAAAACATGCAAAATCTTACCAATTAACACCACTTTACCTCCCATAAGATATTTAGACACTTTCAGACAAGAATAAAAACATGGTGTTCCCAGCAGAAATCATTCTTAATAATAATAAACATTGAATAATGTTTCTACTAGGATCATCGTGGTGGATTTGGTGCATAGACAACCCAAAAGAGCTTAGTTGGGAATGTGTATCTGGAAGGTGGTGTTTATAAAGCCAGAGCTTTGGGGTGGAACCAGTCGGTAAAGTGCTGATGTTCCTGATGGTCACTGACCCTCTTGAGTTGTTCCTGTAACTGCTCCCTCAGAGACTCAGGGCAGTTATGGAGCTGGCTCGTCAACTCATTGTACCCATCCTGAAGCCTCTCCAGGGCTTCCCGCTCCGCGTCAACATTAGCCCTCTCCTAGAAAGAAAACACACCATCCGGGGAAGGGGAGAGAAAGAGAACACACAGCTCAAATCCACGCCATGCAGAAGCGTCCGAGGTTAGAGGTCACAAGAGTGTGGGTGGAGCCAGAAAGGATGAGCTCTAAGCCTTATAAAACACTGCGTGGCACTGGACTGTAGGCCGTCAACAGGGCCAAACAGACTTCTGTTCTCAGGCATTTCTTGGTCAAAGACTTCAGATGCAATGATTTTCCAATGGTATGTGCTTTTTAGATGAGATTATGCTATATCAGATGACAGGAATTGATTTGTTTGGGATCGTCGGCTAGTTTGAAGCTGGCCTTTTTCTTTCTTTTATCATAAAAAGGAAGATTTGCAATAGCATCTTACTTAATGCATCAGATATATATTTTAAAAAAAGTTAGTCCTCTGATATTTCTAAGGCTAGATGTTGAGCTAGTCTACTGCACATGGCATTCATGCATTGTGTTCTTTCCAGACCAACATTCATAGCACGTCAAAACATCAATAAATCAAAGCACAGACAGAACCAGATTCTGAACTTTAAAAAGCCATTTTCAAGGCTTATAGGGGAATTTTCTGTGTTTGCACAAACACTGCACAGATTGTTTGCAGTCAAGATCAATCTAGTACAAATTACAGCTGGTCTGGTAACATGACCGCGGTGGTAGCCAAACCCCCGTAAGGGAAACGGGTTCAAAGCAAACAAACTGATCAATAAAGATCTGAATGAACAAACCAGTTCTGAAAAACCAATCCAAAGTATTGCACAGTATCTTTGAATAAAATATTTATCTTTTTATATCATTAATTAATCAAAGTTTTTTTTTCTCTGTGGAACACAAAATTAGAATTTGTTGTTGCTCTTTTCTAAACAATTACAATGAATGTGGACTTTAAGCTCTTTAAGGTGCACAGGTACCATACAAGTATTATAAAAAATGTACTTGATATAAAAATCTATGAAGTTTTATCAGCTATAATGCTTATTGAAAACTGCAAGGATCTATTCCAGTTGAGTCAAATTTATTTTGTAAAGTGCATTTTTTTTTATAATACATTGTTTAAAACCAACTTTATAGAAAATCATGATGTTACTATATCTAATATCTTAATGTCGTCATGCCATATAGTTGCATTTAGAAGATTAGAGCCGAGCTATAATATACAGTAGTTTACATTTTGCGATGATACAAGTAATCAACCAGTTGAGATTTGCTATTGATTGTTCCAAACCTGTATAAGTTTCTTTTTTATGTTGAACACAAAAGAATTTTGAAGAACCAAAAAGTTGTTGGTCCCCATTGATTTCTGTAGTAGTGAAAGAAATACTATGGAAGTCAGTGGAGACCATCAACTGTTTGATTATCAGCATTCTTCAAAATATCTTCTTTTATGTACAACATAAGAAAGAAACTCATTTTTGGGTGAACTATCCCTTTAACAACTTAAAATAAGCACTTAAGTGTCCTACCACATTAGTTGTACTGACCACTTTTATGATACTTTTATGTTGCTTTTGCATCCTTTTTGAAGCTTGAAGGCTTCAGTTCCCATTCACTGTAATTCTATGGGAAAGAACGCCAAGCACAGTGTTCATAATTTCCCCTTTTGCATTCCAGAGACTGAAAGTCAGTCTTATGAAAGTCATAATTTTCATTTTTTGGTGAACTATTCCTTTAAGGATCTCTCAAAGTGCATAATACTTGGCGGAATCGAAAAAGGAGACTAAAACACCCAGAGAAACCCAGAATCTGATGGATAAGAAATAAAAGCTGGAATTCTGAAACAGCGTGCAGGAAAAATCTTTCTAAAAAGACACCCACTGTAAGTCACCAAGTCTCACACCACTGGAGCTATTGTCCCTCAAAGCCAGCGTGCTAATCCCAAAGCCTGAGTTTGCGCTAAGCGAAACAGTTTTGAACCCGAGGGGGCGAGCAGAAGAAATGGAGAGACTGTGAGTGCGGAAAAAAAGCAGTGAGGAGATTAGAGGTTAATGAAGGCTTGTTAGTGTTGCCAAGCTTTGTAGAGGACCTGATGAGAACCACCACAAAAGGAGAGGAAAAAGACAACACCTCTTGTGAATGAATGCTTGATTAGACAGGACCTTGGCTTTCTGCCCAAACAAAACTAGTGAACTGCATTTAAATGTGACTATCGTCTTCAGATCCTCTATTGTGGAATGTAGAATGACCAGATGTAATGTGAAGCGCTTTGGCTAGTTTGAATGAGCACTTTTGCTCTTTCGCTTTTTTTACCTGGGGATGGCAATCGAGACCAGAATGGGCCTTGAGTGGCCATCCGACAGAATGGCATGCTTTTAAGGTATGTCAGAGACCAGAAAAGGCTGTTCAGTCCAGAGAGGCTCAACAGTTTAAAACACAAAACAGTCGTTTGGGGATTTGAAACTCTTAACAATTAAGGTGCAGTCACATTTCAGCAAAATTTCATGTTTGAAGAACAGCTTACAATAGCCGCGTTTCCATTACCCTTCAAACTGCGTACATTGAAATTCCGAACTGAAAATGCACCTAATGGAAACACATCAATTTTGCGAAAACTCCCATATATCGCAAAAAAATTTTACGCTCGCATGAGGTGTTTTTTCAGGCAATTCGAAAAAAGGAATATATCACAAAACTGCAATGGAAACCGGTTTTTTTTTCATATTTACAGGTCACCTGGCGTACATAAAAGTAGATAACCTTGGATAACCCCGTTTACACTGCATACGTCTGTAGTGCATTACGGCTGCGACATGGCCACCAATGCTTGTGTTTACACCCGCTGCGCCGCGGCACATTTCAGAAGCATCCCAGAAGCAACTCTCAGCGCTGCTTCACTAAAGATAAACGCATACGTCTACTTTGATTGAAATGAATGGCTAGTGTAGTGGATGCAATATACGTAAATCTACCAACATCCGTTACCATGACTTATCACAAGAGGAAAAAATTAAGTTTTAGCCGCATAACATCGGTTAATGGAAACGCCATCAATTCGCAATAGGTTTTTTATCGACATTTATAAAATATTTTGAGCAAATCTGTAATGAAAACCCGGCTAATGAAGTCACTTTTAAACCAAGCACACCAACTGAACCAGTTGCAAAATCTGCGTGGGGAAATCTTTTACCCTCATGTGAAATTCGAAATGATGGATTTCGACAATGAAAATTCACCAAGCAATGCTAAATATGACCTCACCTTTATAGAAACATTTTTACTTCTACATGAAAAATGAATGCGTTAATGTGTTCTGAATATGGACAATTTCATTCTGTGAGCTTTTATGTGGTGTGTGTATCCTACCTTGTCTTTCTCTCTCTGGATGGTGCTCTCCAGTTCACTGAGTTTGCGCTGCAGCTGGTTGATAATCTCTGTCTCGGCCTCGATTTGCTCCAGCTCAGCCTGTCTCTCTCCCTGCAGCAGAGCTCTTTCCATCTCCGCCTGTCCAGATCAACACGTCAGATAGAGCAATTCTCACACAGGCCACATAAACACACCCGAGAGCTCCATCTGACATTCTCTGTTCCACTACGCATCACTTCCCTCTGCTTCCAACTCTTATCCACTATAATTAGGAAAGGACTTCCTGTATATCCTTCAGTGTATTTAACTATATAAAAATGTTTATAAGAGCGGCTCACCTCCTGTTTGGACTCCTGAAGTTGCTGCTCCAGTTCTGTGATTCGAGCTTTGAGCTCATCTACCTTTGCCAGCACTCGAACCCGCTCCTCCTCCAGGTATCCCAGTTCCAGACGGCCAATGCTGCCCGATCCCAGAGAGTCCTCTGCCTGAATACAATTCACACACAGTTTATATGATGTACTGTTTATATACACTACTGCTCAAATATTTGTGGTCAGTAAGTACTTTTATAATGCTTTTGAAGTCTCTCATGCTCACCAAGGCTGTTTATTTGATGAAAATACAGTAAAAACAGTAATATTATGAAACATTATTACAATTTAAAAGAATGGTTTTCTATTATAATATATTTTGAAAAGCATTTTAGTCCTGTGATGGCAAAACTGAATTTTTAGTGTAACATGATCCTTCAGAAATCATTCTGATATGCTGCGCATGCAACGTTTCTTATTATTATCAATGTTAAAAACAGTTGTGCGACTTAATTTTCATGGAAACCATAACACATTTTCATGATTCCTTGATAAACAGAAAGTCAAAAGAACAGCATTTATTTGAAATAGGAATCTTTTTTAACATTATGAATTTCTTTACAGTCACTTTTGAATAAAAATATGAATAAAAGTATTCATTTCCAATTTCCAAACTTTTAAACTGTAGTGTAACACTACAAATATATCATACGAAAAGCACATTCATATTGTATAAATGATTAAAAAGGTAGATACTAACATTGCTAATGGTGAAAACATATATAAAGTGTTCCGATTTAAAGAAGGAAAGGGAGTTCGACCTGTCCATTTTGTCCATTTAACAGAGCTGTTGGGGTCCGTCCGTCCTGCTGCGCACTCTCAGTGCTACTCCTGTCTCCCTTTAGGTTCTCCTCTTGGCTTTCACGATGTCTCTGCACCACCCTTAGGGAAGCGTTGCTCACACTGTCCAAGGAAGGACATCTGACGTTAAGCCCGTCCCTCGAGCCAAGCCCAGAGACGCCCATCCTACCCAGATCTCCCGCCGGCCCGTCGCCCTTGTTGTACTCGGCACAGAGGTTCAAGATTGTTTCCAGTCGCTGCCGTTCCTAAAACACAACGGACATGAGCTATTAGATGAGTCAGGGGTGGCAAAAATTGCCCTCACGTTATCTAATTTCCTCTGCGCCAGCCTCTGGCACTCAGCATCCTACTGATGCCAATCTGAAGAAAGAGGAGAGGAAATAAACAGAAGCACCACTGTCTGGAGAGACTCTTATCGGGACCCTGTCCTCAAGCGAGAGGACGCGGCCCTGCTTTAAGCACATACAAACTCCCAGCGCTTGTCAGAACAAGCCCTCTCTTACGGCAGACACTGAAACAACTACGCAACTACACAGAACTCATGTACTGTCAGCCTGGGGGGTCTGAATGTGTCAACAGCTGCCCTCTTAAGCCAGTCGGGCCCACCTCACAGACACATTCTCAGTGTGACCTTTGGCCATTTCATGCCATTTGCCCAGACCGAGGCACCGACTCCACTGAGTAACACAGTCTGTATGGTACACAAATGGAAAGAATAAACTTTTCATGTTTTTACGTCATGTTAATATCTAGAAATGCTTGTCAGATTGGCTGTAAATTTTTCTGAGGTTACAATGCATTTAACAATGCTGTTTGGGTCATCTGAATGCACTATATATTAATGCAATTTATTAATACAATTACGTTTTTTTGTTAAATTATGCAGCTTTATTACTGGGAAACCAATGAGCACTTTGGAATTTGCATATAGTTGTAATGGGCACCATGTGTTATAGTACACATGTGCCCATTAACTCTATATAGGAAACTTAATATATATTTTCCATTTGAGATCATGTAAGGGTTGTCTTTATTGTTTTAATTTTATATGGTACTATTCAAAATGTGGCCTTTTTGAAAGAAATTAATTCTTTATTCAGCAAGGATGCATTAAATTGATCAAATATGATAATAAAGACATTTATAATGTCAAAAAGGTTTCTATTTCAAATAAATGTTGTTTTTTAAACTTTCTATTCATCAAAGAATGCTGAAAATATTAAGCAGCACAACTGCTTTTATAATCATAAGAAGCATTTCTTGAGCACCACATTGGCATATTACAATGATTTCTGAAGGATCACGTGACACTGAAGACTGGAGTAATGATGCTGAAAATTCAGCTTTGCCATCACAGGGAAAAAATACATTTTAATTAAATAATACTTATTTTTTTAAATTCTAGTAATATTTCACAATATTATTGTTTTTACCGAATTTAGATTTTTCAAGTATAAAAGAAGTTTTTTCCAAAACATTAAGAATTCTTACCAACCCCAGACATCTATCTTTTGAGAGCTGCTCCGTCACAAACCCCCGACTAGAAAAACCTTGCTGTAGGACATACAATAATTACACATGATTAAATCCACACCAGAAAAGGAAGATAAACAAAAAGAGGCACGCTGCTACTCCAGCAGGTTGTGTGTGCTCTCTTTGATGTGCTCTAGAGACTGGATGAGCTCAGTGTGATTTGTGGAGGACTGTGATGAGTATTCTCCAAACCCTTAATTAGCTCAACCTGTAATCATCAGCCTCCTGAATCTCCAGGGTCACATTGAAACGAGAAACATGGCTGAGGGGAATCAGTTTAGACTGTTCCCATGGCCCTTTCCCATCAAACTACCAAATTACCTCAGACAGAGAGATGCTTCTATATCAAAAATTAACTAAATCTTTCATCCAACTTACCAAACTAAAATGATTTTGGCTTGAATTTAAATTGGTAGCTGAGAGAGTCCATTAAAACTGATCCGTTGACATAAATCACTTAAAAATCCACAGCACAGGAGAACGCTCAATCACTTATCAGATCCGCATCAACATGTCTTCACCTGACAGACCTGTTTCATCGAGAAAATTACACATCTGAATTACGAAAAGCCCCCGTGCTTTCATTCCTCAGGCTCCGTAACAACCCACAGACCCTTCTAATACTGAAGAGGTGATCTCACAGAAAGTTGCTCACCAACTACAATTTGCACCAACAATTGCTGTATACTATAACAGCTCATTATCTCCGGTTAAGAGCCAAGAGCAACATCTTAAATTTTAGAGATTTTTCGGTCAAAAACGGTCAAGACCTTGAACACAGATGTTCTAAGTTCTAAAAGAGACGTTTAGACCCAGTTTAAACCAGGACTATACAACAGACCCCAATGTGCACAACACTCATTTATGAGTTTAAAGGGCCCTCTGTAGTTGTCATTAGTAGGTCCCCTCAGGGAAAGGAAATTGTTTAAGATCAGGGTGGCACACCCTGAGTTTTAAAAGTGCTCTGAAACACACAGAGGCTGAGGGAACTGTAGGAGGGAGTCTAATTATTTGATCTGCTTCCGTCCAGGCCTGTTGAGCCTCTGATCCTGGAGTTTACAGCCAGGCTTGATGAGTGTTTCCAATCAAAGCCAGTGCTACCTGAACACTTCTAAAGCAATATGTTGCTTCATTGTGCTGTAAAAGGAGCCCTAATACAACACATGAATGAATACGTTCACGCTCAAGTCATGTAACAACATATTAAATACCTAGATGAGGAATATATGACAGAATGTATCAGTCTAATACATGTAAAAGTACAATATTAGTAATTAAGCACTAGTTATATATACTTTCATATGCACAGTACAACTAACTCAAATAAAAGTATGTATTGAAAACCACACACTCACCCTCATTATACGTATCTGTACTTTTACTCAAGTACTTGATTTGTGTACTTCGTCCACCACTGTTCAGGTGTGTCCATTTCAGGAAAACAGCAAAGGTTACACTTACACTGCTCTGCAAAGTGGCCAATTCTCAGTTTATACTCAAATCTAGTTAAACAACATCACAACCTTCTTAATCTGGCATGGGGTTCAAATTTCAGTAGTATAATTTAACATGTAATTGTTATTAGGGTTGGGCCGATAGACGATGCCATCGTACATCGCCAATGGCTGACAGACATCACGATGTTAAGCTGACTTTCATGTACTGTAATGCAACAGGCTACCGCTAGCAAGCGGCTAACCTTTTAGTGGCTCCATATAACGCATTATTTGTTTCATGCTTCGGGCACACCCCTAACCCAGCCCCCCGATGTCATCGTCCATCACGATGTTTCACTGTAGACATCGTCCGATGCCAATTTGGTAGACATCGCCCAACCCTAATTGTTATCATTTAAAATTTTATATCAAATTAAAAAAACTCTGAAGTTCCATTCTAAACCTCTGAATTATCATTAACATTGCTCTCTATTGTCTAATAACTTTTAGTTTTATTTTCTGTCATTGTTCAAAGCCAGTGATCAGTAATGTACATCCAATAAATGTCTAACAGCAATAATAATAATAATAAATGTACATGAAATAAATATTTTATATCATAAATATAATTAATTAAAAAATATATATATATTTTATAGATATACTTTTGGCCTTTTGTGCAATACATCATATAGTGTAATTCGTAAATTATGTTAAAGTAGATCAACCACAATATGATGCTGAATGTAAAAATGGGTAGAAAAATCATATTAATTCCAAAATTAATTAAACTGAAAGATAGACAAACAGTGTTCAAGAACATAAATATGAAATCAATATGAAACTTTTCAGTTCTGTTTCACTGAAGAAGAAAAAGAAGAACACAGAAAATGACTGCCCTTTAAGTGGCCTGGTTAGGAATTTAAAAATGCCTGATTCATACCATCATACAAAAAAAAAAAAAGCAAATCTGTGTCAACTGTTGTACGAAAAACGTCTCTCTCCACAGTGAAAATGTCTCAGGTATTGAACATAGACGGTCATTAGTGACACTAGAAGCCCAAATAAGAACTGATAGATAGCATTTGGAGAAACATTCCAGCTCTTTTATTTACGCTCACTTATTTGTATGCATTCCAACCACACATGGACCAATCAGAGCTCAGGAGACACGGGCTTTGCCTTCTGATCTCAGCTCTTACATTCCACTGTCTTCCCTCTGTCTGGAATGACACACACACACAAACGTACAGCTCCTCAAATCCTCTTTCAGAGCCTCTCAAACCCCCTGCCATGTAAGAGGCTCTCTCCTGCTCCTCCTGACCTTTTTCTGTCTCTAAATGTGTGCTGGGGTCACGGTGCCACTCTTACTGCTGTGACGTGCCCGGATTGTTTGAATACCTTTAACCAGACAGTCTTCAACTGCTTCCATTCTGGGCACCCAAAGCAAACATCCAAGAGATATTAAAATGTGCACTGTCAGCACTGTCACATGTCTATTTGCATACATTTGCCATTAAATAAAGTTAATATAAAAAGATTTAAATAATCAAAAATTATATTAAATATTATATTATTTATTAAAAAAATACATTCACACACACACACACACACACTTTGAGCTGAAGTGTGTAATTTCTGTGCCTAAAATGAATTGCAAAAATAATAATTTCAGGTTTCCTGAATACCCATCTGCCATTGGTTGAACAGATAGTCCCGCCCCAAACTCTTGCCACTAGTCAAGCCAATATCATTCACACGATCACTCACATTTTTGGCGAAATTAAACCTATAAATGCTTTCCTTATAGATACAGCTAGAAAGATAAAAATTTTTATTTAATGTGCACGGAGGAATAAAGAAGTCAAAGCTTTGCCTGCAGAAAACCCACAGGGTGAAAAATATGCCAGTATTTTCAAACACAGACTACAGACTAAACCAAGAACAGTAGCATTAAGCCCTCCAGTAAACATCCTGGGACGACATTTCTGTTGCTGAAATATGTGATATTTCAAACAAAAACAACTGATTTCATATTGAATGTCTTTGAAAAGTAGCACATCACCACAAACCAAGTCAACAGGACCAGATGCATCTGTTCATGTTGCACTTCAGCATGATGGGAACCTCTCATTTCACACAGAGTTTGAGGAAAAACAGCTTACATTTTTGGAATAGAAAAAAAAATGTCTAGACACACAGCTGTGAAACATGGGAAACTTGCTTGACCCTCAAAATTAAGATCCAGAGTCCAAGAAAAAGGCCATTGGGAATTTTACACAGACATCCTTGACTCATCAATAACTCCATAAATAAGTATGCAAGACCCTAAATAAGGTTGTCTTTTAAATTCAAATTTTTGTCCTCAAGAAAAACACCCAAAAGATACAATTCTGTTATTATGTACTCGTCCTTGTGTGTCTGAAAGTACACATAAATGTCTAGTTGTGCCCTATAAAGCTAAGAGAGAACTCATACATGAGTGTTGCATAGAATAGTAGCATATAATTCACATGAGGGATGCATTATCCTCTGCAACCAAAGACAGAAAACAGCACCCCTCTTACAGGCCTTCAGATACTTGGCAAAAGAACAAGACATAAATAGTGGTTTATATTAGACCTTGCCTGTTATCTGTACAATTGCAGTAAAAAGGTGAGGATATTGAGTGGCCTGTGGCCTCTTCAGGTTTATCGGTTTGGCTCATTGTGTCATTTCATGGCCAAGTTTAGATCATCGAGATGCAGCAGAGGACAGAACCAACAGTCACTTCTGTGAATCCCTTGGCACACTTTGGAACAGTAATAGTTTCACTGCCAGCTCTTCTCAAAAACACCAGTGTAGAGGGAGAAGGGTCTCTGCTCAAGGGCAGAAGAAGAATTTGAATTTTATCTCACACATTTATATTTTTCTGCTACACTGTAAAAAAATATCCCCTATCCAACATTGGCAATACTCGTATACAGGGTCATACTCACAAGGACAAAACACAATCAGGAAAACACACAAGATATGCATACTAACTAAATAACATTAAAATACATTACAGATCACAAAAACGACAAGAAACTACATTTTCTGTTCACTCTCCTTCACTCTCCTTAAATGTACAAATTAAAGGAATAGTTCACCCCAAAATTGAAAATTTGTCATCATTTACTCACCCTCATGTCGTTCCAAACCTGTATGAGTTTCTTTCTTATGCTGACCATAAAAGGAGATATTTGGAAGAATGCTGGTAATCAAACAGCTGATGATCCCTATTGACTTACATACAGGTGCATCTCAATAAATTAGAATGTCGTGGAAAAGTTCATTTATTTCAGTAATTCAACTCAAATTGTGAAACTCGTGTATTAAATAAATTCAGTTTTGAGTTGAATTACTGAAATAAATGAACTTTTCCACGACATTCTACTTTATTGAGATGCACCTGTAGTATTTATTTTCCTATGGAAGTCAATGGGGACCAACAACTGTTTGGTTCTTCAACATGTCTTCTTTTGTATTCAACATAAGGAAGAAACTTATAAAGATGAAATAAATGATTACAAAATTTTCAATTTTGGGTGAACTATTCCTTTAAGTTTGTAAACGTGGGATGATCTGTGTAATTAAGTTTAATACTTTAGTGTTCGTTCAAATCTCGAATGTTAAGTATGAACAATAGGGCCTTTCGCACCGCTTTAGTTCCAGAACTAAATGTACAGTACTAAAGTCCTAGG
>NW_015546187.1:247419-260814 GCF_001515605.1 Sinocyclocheilus anshuiensis | reverse complement strand
CCAAAAAGTGGGTAGTTCCACAATTAGTTCTGGTACTATGAAAAGGTTCCCGCGGTGCGAAAGGCCCTAATAGCAACAATGATACTTGCACAACTAATAATATCACAAGTCTTTATTAATCTGAATAATGGAAATCAAGCACCACAAGTGACTGTCATGTAGGTATCAAACGCTAGTATCAATGTCTCTATCTTTCAGGATTACGGAGTCACCTGTGCAAATGTCAAACAGATCTTCCTGAGAATCCTTGAATATTGCTTTATACAACAAGATGAGGTGTTGCTAAGAGCACTCAGTGTTGTTCTTCTCTGTCTTGATTACAAGAGCCGGGTCAGAATAACTAAAGTCTGCACTGACCCAGATAATCAGCGCCACAGAAAGTCAGTTAACTGTCTCTTGTTCTCAAATACTCTCTCTCTCTCTCTCTCTCTCTCTGTTGTTGTGAGGAGAATCAGTATTAATCCGTCCCAGAGCAGATAACTCACTTTACACTGATCTGCAAGAACACAGGAAGCAAACACATTAAACCATCAACAAAATGCTCCAGAGGGAGCTCGTATGCATCTTGCTGTGTCAGAGGATACTGCTTTTATCTTCATCAGAATGATTCTAATTGCACTTTACTGGGTCAAAATGAATTACATTAGATACCTCTTGTCTCTTCCTCCCTCTCTATCTGTTACAAACACACATAGTTATGTTTCTGCATAATGTGGCCAGTGAAAGTGGATATATTTAGTGTGCTAATCCACAAGAGCAGTGGGACAGATGCTTGTCATACTGACCTCTTGTGTCCCCTGTGCAGATGTCTGCCCTCCCAACAATGTGGAGGTGGTTACGTCTTCATTGAACAGGTTTCCATTAATCTGACTCCCTGCAACCTATAACCATTCCAGTTCATTTAAAGGGGTTATAATAACTGTTGTTTATCTTTTATCATTATTATTATTTATAATGATAAATGATGTCAGCAAGGTTTATTGCATTAAGAAGAATCGTAAATTGTCTTTATAATAATAATTTGTAATATAAAATGTCATGATATTTCCTTGTCTCGGTAAATAAACTTCTCACTAAAACAGAGTACTTCCTCACTGACACGTCTGCTTTTACTGTGTAGCAAATGTCAGTTTTATGGAGTAATGGAAATGTGATGTCATCATGGGAGCTCTCAGTCAAAAAAACGAGGTAATCTTTAGCAGGGCTGGCATCAGTATGGCACTCGAGCTGACTGACAGAATGGTTTTCTAGTGACTGACGCCATATGCCAAGTGTGTGTGTGTGCCAAGGCTGTATCTAAGGTAACAATGTGTGCCTCTGGAGCCTTGTGGCAGTTTAGGGATGATAAATTATGCACTGCAGACTGGACTGGCTCACACTCACTCAACTGTACATCCATAAAATGAAGAAATACACTTTCTTGAAAAAAAAAAAAATCATTTTAATGTTCACAGTTTGCTGAGTGGTGAGCTCAGAAGTTCTGATTATGTTCTGAATAAGTCAGAACTTTTTATCAAGAAAACCCTTTTTGTTTAGTCACATCTGACTATGTGTGAACTAGTGCATTAAAACAAAGTGTATGTAGATATTTATAACAGAACACTAAATATCATTTAAAGAATTTATGCAACAAACTGCAGTAACATAATTTGTCCTCAAAGGGGTCATGAACTGCCTTTTTATTATTTTGTTTCTCTGAGGACCACTTACAATGTTATCAAGATTTTTTACATGAAAAACATAATTTAGAAGTAATAGCTATTTTCTGTCCAGTTTTGACCCCCTCATCAGAACGCTCTGTTTGAATAGGCGTGGCAGATTGTAGACTCAGAAGTAAACGCCCACTATTATGACTGGCTAATAGTTGTGTATGTTTGACAGTGTACACAGATTGACGCTGCTGTGTTTTAAGTTAAAAACGCATAAACACTTATATCAAACGATCTGTAATAACAGACAAAGCAATAGTGACCACGTAATAAAAACAGTTACTCACAACTTGTGTGGTGCGACATTATTGTCGGATCCAATATAGTCGGCACAGCATCATCTTTTAATTTCAACCTTTCTGAAAATCCTGAGTGGAATTGTGCTTTGTTTGTAAACGAATCTGCAGTAAAATTAAGTGAACAAAGGACCGAGTTCTTACTGACACAGTCTGTCACATAATTAAAAATAAAGTTCATCCACTCTTTCCTAACATTGGGATCAGAAAGAAGGCAATGCACAGACTGTTTTTTTTATTATTTCTTTTGAGAAATTTGATTTCTCAGTTCATGACCCCTTTTAAAAGTAGTGATGCACCAACATTTCAATAAACAAGAATATTCAGCGCAAAAAAAAAAGGTTTCAGCCCGAACCCTTGACCAAAACAGTGACAAAAACAGTTAATTAGCATTTCTCCAAAGGTGCGTACACACAATGTGGATAAGCTACGACAAGTAAAAATGTCAGCCGTGTGGATGCAATTCACTGTGACCAAAAATGATGTTAGAATAGCAATGTAAAATCTGTATGGCTGCAATGTCAAAAGGCGGCTACATCACTACTGCATTGATTTCGGTGCATCACTACTGGTAAAAACCTGTAGGCCTACACCTCTACTCCTGAAAACCTATCCATTAGAAATCGCATTCATCTCAATGCCAGTTTGCTTCGTGTAGGTTATAAGTATCCAATTTGAAATCCACCACCTTTGCTCATTGCAGCTCAGATTTAGCCTCCAGACTGCAGGCAACACCACTGTCTCCTTCCTGATTCCTGCAGCGGCCATGCATTCTATGCTGTGCAATGTTACGTGAAGTTTTGCCTGACCTCTCCTCTGTATGACGGTCAGCTGGCAAAAAAATCAAAACCTGCTGCAACGCCCTGGAGCACATTTCTGCTTGTCATGCTAGGCAGTGTCCCGCTCCTTCTCAGCAGGAGCCAAGGGGCAGTCAAATGAGCTCAACGTGGCTTATCTGCACTTCAGATGCATCACACTGTTGTTATTGAAATTCAGACTTGCTTGAGGAATGATGTATGGAACTGCAGAAATGAGTGAACAGATGAGTGCAGTTTGTTAATGGACCACAGAAGCCACCAGACCATGTCAAAATACCAATTCACAGGACAGGCGCTTCTGATAATGAGTGATGTAATGGCTGACAGTCAGAAAATTCAAAAGAACATCTGATCTTTCTTCACAGAGCAAACATTCTTCGCTATTTACACTTGACATTTTGCAAATATTTCAGAGCAAGGTCTGAATCAAAGGTCATTTCTTGTTTGTGTAATTTTGTACTTGGAGATCAAGCACATTTGCGAGGATGAGGTCATTGGCATGTTGAGCTCATTTATTGTAGCTCATTCTTTCAGCATTTATTCCACCACATTTCATCAGCAAAGAGCCAAATAAAGCACACTAGGAGCATACTAGAACTGTGCATGCTAAGCAAATAACATACTACAGATACTCTCTGTTGGGAGTATTGAAGCATAACTCTGTACGCTCAATTAGATCACCTCCTTTTCTGAGAGCAATAAACAACCACAATGGGTAATTACAAGGGAAGCAGACAAGAGCTGTTTCAGACACAAACTCATATAAAACTTCACAGGGGCCTTTGTCTCAGCGGCTTCATTATGGGCTGCAAACTGGACCAAGATGTCTACTGTTCCCTCCCACCTCTCAGTAAAAGAGACAACAAACAATGGGGTTGCCATGGTAAAAGCGGAGCCCTCTGCCTCAGCACGACAGTGGATTAGTCAGTGTGTCAGTTCTGCCTGAGAAGTGTAGTAGCATTTCCTCCAAATGTCCTGCATTCTCACCAAAAGCACAATTGCTAATGCTTGCTAGGTGTGTTAAGATTAGATTCAGCCATCGGTGTGTACTGAGGAGCTTTTCTGGAAAATATTAACTGTAGAAACTTGCTATTTACATATCATCGGAAGACATGCAGAGGCAGCACTCTACATGACATGTACAAACAGAGACAGGGAGTATTTCTTAGAAGGATTCTTTATACTATGATGTGGCTTTCAAGTGGGCATTGCAAACAAATCATGTTAGATCTTTCCTCAGATCTAACTGCACTTTACTTTGGTCTTGAGGTTGTTTTTAGTGGATACACGAAAACAGCTTTCTCGTAAATCCTACTTGGTTTGATATTTTGTTATATAAATGCACGTATTTTTAAGGGTGCTACTGCATCTCACTCACCAGCCTCTCCATTTCTTGCTCTCTGAGTCGTTCTTCTCTTTGGCGCCGGTGGTACTCCAGAAGGTCATCCTCGTTGTCGCTGATCTCTGTGATGCTATTTTTGCGCTCCCTCATGCCAGGGTGAGGCATCCAAAGGTCCCTGTGGCCCGCTGACATCTTTCTGTGGCTCCTAGGACTGGATCGGGGCGATGACCCAGGCAGAGAGCCCAGGCTGAATGTGGAAGAGAGCGAGTTCCCAAAACTGCCCTTCCGTCCACTGCCTTCCCCCATCAGTCCGGATGTGGGTGAAGGACTACGAGCACGCACCCCACGAGGGCTGAATGGCTCCTCTGTAGGAGACCCTGCTTTCCGCCTGAGTCTGGGACTCTCTGGCCCCATTCTTGGGGATGGACTCTCTGGAGTCCGCAGGGTTCCCGGTAGAGCTCCGGGGAGCACAGGAACCCCCCTGCGAGCTATAGAGGGGCTAAGAGGAGGAAGCTCCCTCATGCTACTCCCTTCAAGATTCCTGCGGGCCAGCCGCGGACTTTCTGGAGGCTGCAATATGCGAGGATGTGGGTGTGGAGGTCCACCCTGAATGATGTGGACAATGGGGTCCAAGGGGGGCTGGAAAGATCGCGAGGGTGGGGAGAGTTGATTAGAGGGGCTAGAGGTCAAGGAGCGATCTGGCTGAGGCTGCTCCCGGAAAGGACTTGAGGGCCGATCCTGGAGAACAATGGCAGTTTTGGTTCTAGGACTAGAGGGCGAGGAGGATGGGGATGCGGTTGAGAATTTGGGGGTCAGTCTGGGACTACCTGGAACTGGAACCCGACTGACAGATGGGTGATCAGTCGGAGCAGTAGAGATTGAGACTGAGGGCAGAATGTGAGTCTGTATGGGGCTGTCTGGGGTTTTAGCCACCGAGCTGTCTTGGTTCAACCCACAACGACTTGGCTTTGGGCTTGGAGGTGCTTCTAAAAGAGCCTTTCGCTGGAGTCTGGGACTCTCAGGCACCTTTGGCCCACTGTTGCCACTGGAATAGCTGGGCAGTATGGTTCGTGGCTGAGGTATGGGTGGCTGGCTGGTGTAATTGTAACTAGAAGACCTCACTGGCACAGGAGGAAGCGTGTGAAGCTGGTTCTGACAACCACTTGGAGATGGACTGGTGTAGCTGCCACTGCTGGCAGCGGATGGGGATGAGAGAGGAGAGAAAGGAGGAGAGGTATTCTCATAACTGGAGCCCACAGACATAGCACCAGGGCTCATTGGGGGTGAGAGAAGGAAGCGCCCCCCTCCATTTAACATGGGGGACAAGGGAGACTGGGAGATGGGCAGACCAGAGGGCTTCTTTGACTCAGAGGAAGAGGGCTGAGGGTCATCCATGACTAATGAGTCCATAATGTCCTGAAGGTCCTTCTCAATGGAACTGACGATGGCACTGTGCTCAGGGCGCACTCTCTCGTTGGAGACCAAGTGAGATTTTGGCGCTCCTGACGAGTGGTTCCCATTGATCAGGTTCTCAGAATCTGAAAGAAAAGATAACAGTCATAAGCCTTTGCCATATACAAAAATCAAAATACATATCTTTTAGAACAGCTAAGGTGTAGCTGTAATTAATTAATGAACAAATCTTTCTTCTGAATCAGTGGAAATGGTTCACAAAACCAGTATGAATGATTGGTTCACACATAATATTGAAAGGATTTTTAGTCAACAACTCACCAAATCACTGGAGAACAGTCTTTTTTCAAAATAATGGACAAGCTGATAATGAGTAGTTGGACAGTATTTAAGGATTTAACTGATGGGTAAAAGTAAGTCACTTTAATCGTACAGCAGTATATGCTTGGCATATGGCATCAGTCACTAGAAAACCATTCTGTCAGTCAGCTCGAGTGCCATACTGATGCCAGCCCTGCTAAAGATGACCTCGTTTTTTTTTGACTGAGAGCTCCCATGATGACATCACATTTCCATTACTCCATAAAACTGACATTTGCTACACAGTAAAAGCAGACGTGTCAGTGAGGAAGTACTCTGTTTTAGTGAGAAGTTTATTTACAGAGACAAGGAAATATCATGAAATTTTATGTTACGTGATATTATAAAGACAATTTACGATTCTTCTTAATGCAATAAACCTTGCTGACATCATTTATCATTATAAATAATAATAATGATAAAATTACATAACAATGATAATGAAAGAGTTGGTTTTCAATAAACAGATTTTATAGAAGCTTTAGTCCAAAAAATTAAGTGAATTTTTTATTGTTTCATATAAATGCTAATAATATTAAGGTTTCAAATCACTTAAACGTAATATAAAACCCATAGTAAAACCACCATGTGTGCTTTCATATATCTTTACTTGACCATGAATGTAACGTCAAGATGATAGAGACCATGTGATGACAACTTCATGTAAAAAAAAAAATGCTGGACTGGTTAACTGAAACAATTTGAAAGAATCGATTCTCAATAATGATTCAGAATTCCCATCACTAGCCAGCTGAGCCCAACAGAGTGCAGAAAACAGGAAAAGCACTTACGAGTAAGTGGATGCATTTGGCTTCTTCACCCCACCTAACCCCAACTATTATCCTCAGTACTACACCTGAGCTTTTAATGCAAGTACCTGCAGCTCTTTTGGCACTGCAGAGATGAATTTAATCCATTAGCCCCATTCAACAGCCTCCAAGTTTAACACTGCTGCCAAACACACAGAAGATGAATGCTGAAGTAGTCAAATGAATATGTGCTCATATACGTAAATCATAGAGAGCCCCGCTGGTAATTCAATCTATCTCTCAGGCAACTGACCATTTCCAATGTAAATGGTTCATCTGCTGAGACAGACCCACAAAGTAAAAATGGTCATTATCTAAACCAGTGGTTTTCAAACTGGGGTCCGGTAAACCCCAGGGGGGCTGCAAGTGGGAGCTAGGGGCTGTAAGGTAATATTATTGTAATAATTTCTGAAAATCCTTTTTGGAACAATTTTAACAGTGAAAAGCAATTCAGATCAAATAAATTTGATTAAATTCAAAATACAATTTTACTGAAAATACTCATCCTCAAGTTTAAACATATAACACTAGTCTAATAGTGGAAAGATCAACTTAATAAAAAAGTATTATTCATTTGCTTTGGTTTTATAGAATTACAATACTAAAGCCAATTATTTGATTTTGAAAACAAGACGTTTTGTAATATGATGCTAATTATGTTTCTCAGACAGTATACATGGGCCCGATAACATTTAAATACAAAGCTGATTTTATAATTTAGGAAAGGGTGCAGCAATTATCATATTTGGAGGGCTTTGGCTTCACAAAAGTTTGATCACCTCTGGTCTAATCCACTGTATAAAAAAAAAAAAAAAGCCTAAATAATGCCCAATTTATGATTTTCCCCCTCAATTCATCAGAACATTATTATTTTTCATAAAACACTCCAGATGTAAACGATTTAACACTGCATCAAACTTATTAGATAGGTGCTATATATACAGGTGCATCTCACTAAATTAGAATGTCGTGGAAAAGTTACTGAAATAAATGAACTTTTCCACGACATTCTAATTTATTGAGATGCACCTGTACATAAGACATAAGTAATATATAAACATAAGATTCTGAGTCAGTCACAGAACTGATTTCACAACATCCAAAACTTGATCAATCTTGTTCTTGCCTGCTCAGTGTTTGCGTTTCTGCCACAAATCTCTCCTGATTACAAAACACTCTCTGTTCAAACTCCTCACAAATAATGCATACAACACAACCCCCTTTCCAAGTGTTGTTATTTATTATTTTTTTTATAGTCATCGTGGTTTAGAAATAAGTCAGAGCAGCTGAGGATGCCTCTGGCTCAATTTGCCATTTAAATCCCACTGAAAAAGAAACGGATTCAATAAAGCACAAGCACATAGATACAATGATTATTGAGAAAGACCTTTCATGTGACAAAATGAAACATGTCAACTTGACAAGTAGCGACTATAAAAGGATACATATGCTACATACAGTATGTCCGTATACATACACATACACATATACAGACTATATAACGATCAGTACTTACATATGAGAACACGCTTGTGGAAACGCTAAGCCGCTGCGCTTGGTTTATAACCCATAACCGACCTCAGTATCAAAAGTACGGCTCCCGCATTCCGGTTCTCGAACTAGGCCAGCTGCACCGGCCACACGGTACCCAGGCAGGAGTATAAAACGCCGCAGATGAGATATTCCAGCCGGGCTTGGTGAGCCTGGCGCCGCTACACCATCGGTGAGTCCCCCTCCCTCCCCTGTCCACGGTGCTGATGTGACTGACTGCTGGCTGCACGGGGCGGGGCATACATTCTTAAAGCGACAGTGCACATTTTGAAGATAAATTCACATGGACACTGATGTGACTGTGAGTTTAAAACAAACAAAAAAAAAGTTTATTTGATTCTCAAGATATTGTATATGAGAATTTCTAAACTGGCAGCTGATATGCAGTATATATTAGCTTAGTAATTAATATATAATATAATATAATATAATATAATATAATATAATATAATATAATTTTATTTTAGTTGCCAAGTAATAAGTGGTATAATGTAGACAGACACAGCAATAAAAGCGTATCTGTTAATATATCGCACACTTCTCTGAGTAATACTGAAATATCATCAAGAACATCAAGCAGACCTGCTGTGTGGGAACGAGGCAGCCGGATATTGGGAGAATATGAGGGGAACAGTGAGGAGGGGATTGGAGAGCAGGGTGGGTGGTGAGATAAATATAGATATTGTAAAAGATACCCCTCAACTTTAAATAAGCAGAGCATGGCCAACAAAGCTGTCTGGACTGGAAGAGAGATGGATGAGGAAATAGCTCTGGCACAGAGAACGTGTGAAGGGGGGTTTCTTTTCCTCTATGAATCAGTCTATAAACAAATATCAGTTGCCAAAAGCACATGGACAGCTTTATATACATGCCTTATGTACAAGTGCTGAGATCCATGCATCTTAAATGGATAGCCCACCCCAAAATGAAAAATCTTCTGAAGGTATTTTGAAGAATGTTGATAACTGGTAGCCATTGACTTCCATAGTATATTTTTCCATACTATGGAAGTCAACAGCTACCAGCAACTGTTTGGAACAACTTTAGGGTGAGTAGAATTTTCATTTTTGGGTGAACTATCCCTTTAAGGTGCATGTATCTAAGCTCTTGTACAAAAGGCATCCATAAAGCTGTCCATGTGCTTTTGGCATCTGGAATTTGTTTAAAGACTGATTTATAGAGTCTGAAAAAACGTAATTATTTTAGCTATGTAGTTTTAGATCATTAAGGCACTGGGAAAATAAGAAACAAAAATATATATTGAACAGGAATGCAGCGGGTATGTTGTTTGCAAAAAGAATGTCTTTCATGGTGGAGAGAATTTATTACCAGCTCAGAAAATATACTGCACCAGCTGTGTTTATATGCTATTCTTGTACTTTTCTGCCACACAACAGGAAAAGTCAGGAAAACACCTCAATACATATTGTAAATGTGCTCTGTTTAAACACTGGCTGCTGTGTAGTACTGTGAGTGGGAGTGGAAGATGTAGAGCACTCTGTCAGGAGACCCAGAGGAATGAGCTCCTCATAAAAGTTGCATGGTGCAACTCAGGACCCAGGCAGGCTTGCATTGCTAACAGTTAGAAACGGAAATGCAGTAAGGCCCAGCTGAAAGCCACTACCTGTGCTACTAAAACAAACCTTGCCATTCAGGCATGTGGCAACACCCTATAAGACCAAATCTGCATAAATGGCCCGTTTGTAAATGTGCATCTGTTTCTTATAGCACTTACACAAGAAATAGGTGCTTGTTTGTTTATTTTTAAACATGATATATACATAAAAGACATCTATATGCAACAGAGTGTGTAATATCACAAATGCTCTTCTGTATTGTGATTTCAGACAGTACAAAAATAAGCTTTTGAGGTTCTACAGGAATGTATTTTCCACACAAATGACATCCTGCACAACACAGCCTTTGAGTGCGTTGTGGTAAGCGTTGGATAATTCATGCCACAGTTCAGGTGTGTTCTCCTGTGGGATATTGCATTACCTGTGTGGGCCCAGTTTTTCACACTGGCTGTCTGTGCTCCCTCAGGCATCATGCTTTTCATTCGGAAAGCCTCCTCGGGGTGGTTGAAACGGAAAAAGGCGGATTGGCCGAAACACAGCATACAGCCTGCACACAAAGCAAAACCACTTTTAATGAAGCTGAGAATGAAAATGCATCAAACATATGCCTGAAGAAGTATTTCAAATGATCTTGACTAGGATCCTGGCAGTTTTAGACCAGTTTCGTACCACTGTGTGAGAGGTATGGAGGGGGAAAGGAATGTTTGCCCCTGTTTTACATGAACAAGCAGGAACATCTCACACTGTGGTGTCGGATCAGACTCCTGGCTTGCTGAGTGAGGGGAAAAATAGACAAGCCAAACGCTGGTAGTGAAGCCAGTTAAAGTCAACATGAGATCTAAATTAGCTCTATTTAATACATACATGCTTTCCTGGACTTATAGTGAATTATATCTTTATTATCATGCAACCTTCTGATCATTTTAAACAAATAAATCAATTTTCAATGGATCAGATCAAGTCTTGCCCTGTATATTGGCTTTTTTATATATAAACTGGTACCATATTGGCCAATATTAGTGATTTAAAAAGTCAGTATTGAATATATATTGATATTGTATATTTATTCATGCATGCTCATTTCTGAGCAATGCAGTTGTCTTAATTCATTATCTTTGCTTATGCAGAAAGAGATTGAATCAATTTAATATATAATTAATTTGTGGTTTTTTTATTTGCCATTTATCACTTGTGAATGCTGTTTCATCTTGGCTTTAACTGAGAGGCATATACAAAAAATGCTTTATTGTCACTAATGGAAAATTGACTTAATCTATCAATTTGTTTATCATAATATATAAAGCATATATAAAGAAAACTCCACTTATGTATACAATTACATTGTAATCTCATGCAAAATAAAATGAAAAGCTGATTTTTAAATCCTGCTCTACTTCGCTATCGCTACGATATCTGCCAATATTAGTGATTTAAAATAATAATAAAAAATATACATTCTACAACATTCTAATCTTAATCCCCGTTACACAAAACAATGCAAAAAATAGCTCTTTGGCTATATTAAACTGCCAGAGCTAATCTGGCCAATCACCGTATTTATTCAAGGTAGGTAAAGGTCTCATGGAAACCTTTCCAGCCAGAGCAGATCTGTGATGAATGCAGAGTGCCAGATGCCCTTTTGTTCCAGGCAGAACATTTGATTACCCCTCAGGTTCTGACAAGGCAAGGTACGATTAGGGCACGCAAAGAAAACTAAGATCCTCTGTAGTAAACTAAATCGTGTGCTTAAGTGGTATTCTCACATAGACGTGTTTTCTTTCATGTTGTTACTGAATAGAAGAATGAGGATTGTTAACTGATGGTGGTTGTTGTCATAAAAAGACTCTTCTAGGATTGTTCAAGTCTTGACATGCTCTGCTTGCACATTCAAAGACAAGTAGGCGAAACGAAACAAGCAAATGAAAATACACAAAGCACGTGTTGAACAGAAAGTTATAGTGTTTTAATTAACAGACTTGTTTACATGCTTGCTCATAAAATGTTTTATTTGAAATAACAGTATATTGAGGTCTGTGGTGTAAACCACATCAGCGAGACGTCCTGTTTTTTTGCCTTGTCGAAATCATATCTGAGTGCTTTTACAGACAATAACTGTGGCATCTGCTGCATCAGCACGATCCACCGACCAGCTCAAACATTATTGACAAGCAGCAGCACCAAATAACAAACTCGCATGCGACAGCAGCTTCACTGCCTTCCTATTTTGCGCTACATGCATTGTGCTCAAATTAGTCATTGTAAAAATGTGCCATTAAACATGACGCACAGAAGATAATTGAGTAATGTGGTAAATACACGCTTGTGATGGCAAGCAAACTTGTGCAACTCATCTGCACAGCTGTAAGAGAAAAAGGTTGCAAAACTTTAAAATTACTTGTGTGCAAGATGTTATCCTCAAAACACATCATGTGTTCCATCAGATCAGAGCCTATGGTGCTTGTGTTTGGTTTAACAAAGGCAAAATACTGTTTTTGGACATATTTAGTTTAGAGGGGTTTTCTCTTCAAAATAACTTTGACCAGTATTGTATTTATCATACCGTATCGTAGTGTACTGTATCTCATCATATAATACTATATCATATCTATCGTACCGTACTGTATATATCTATCTATCTATCTATCTATCTATCTATCTATCTATCTATCTATCTATCCATCCATCCATCTATCTATCTATCTATCTATCTATCAGTCTATCTATCTATGTACTCTCTCTCTCTCTCTATCTATGAATCTATATGAATCTATGAATCTATATGAATCTATTAATTTTTCTTTCTTTCTTTCTCTTTCTTTCTTTCTATCTATCTACACACACTCTCTCTCTCTCTATGAATCTATATGAATATATGACTCTATGAATCTTTCTTTCTATCTATCTATCTATCTATCTATCTACTCTGTCTCTCTCTCTATCTATCTATCTATCTATCTATCTATCATCTATCTATCTATCTACTCTGTCTCTCTCTCTATCTATCTATCGATCTATCTATCTATCTATCTATCTACTCTGTCTCTCTCTCTATCTATCTATCTATCTATCAGTCTATGAATCTATCAGTCTATGAATCTATCTACTCTCTCTCTCTCTCTATCTATGAATCTATATGAATCTATGAATTTTTCTTTCTTTCTTTCGTTCGTTCTTTCTTTCTTTCTTTCTATCTATCTACACACTCTCTCTCTCTATCTATCTATGAATCTATATGAATATATTAATTTTTCTTTCTTTCTTTCTTTCTTTCTTTCTATCTACACACTCTCTCTCTATCTATCTATGAATCTATATGAATCTATGAATTTTTCTTTCTTTCTTTCTCTTTCTTTCTATCTATCTACACTGTCTCTCTTTCTATCTATCTATGAATCTATATGAATCTATTAACTTTTCTTTCTTTCTTTCTTTCTTTCTTTATTTCTTTCTTTCTATCTACACACTCTCTCTCTATCTATGAATCTATATGAATCTATGACTCTATCTATCTATCTATCTA